>NW_017731680.1:1000711-1001998 GCF_001890085.2 Hipposideros armiger
ACCTGGAGCTGGGCTGCCGTGAGTTGCTGGCGATGGCCTAGGCTGCAGCCCCTGCTGGGGTGGGCTGCCATAGGCTACTGTGTGTGGCCCTGCAGCCAGCGTGAGCAGCCGGCAGCTGATGTGGGCTGCCGAGAGCCGCCGTGAGTGGCCGTTCCTGAGGCCAGCGACTGATCTGCCTCACCTGGGAAGAGCACAGTGATGATACCAACATGGGCCAGTGAAGCAACGTCTTCCACAACTGGACTTAAGAGCAAAAGGACGGCAACTTGTCTGTTCCCCTTCCCCGATTCCCCAATGCTGTTCCCCTTCCCCAATTCCCCAACAGAATCTTTTAAAAAATCATCACAAACTACAAAAATAAGAAAAAAAAATCATGGAAAAAATATAATTGCAACCTTATGACAAAGGGGAAGCCCTCCTTTTGTCCACACCTGTTCTTTTGATGCTTGTGCCATCTGGCAGTACCACCTCCCGCCTCCCACCTGGTGCTCTCATCCATGTAAGCCCTGGTCACTGCCCCTCAGTCTTTACTCGTGGTTTGCCATCATTCCAACTTCACTCTTGTCCTCATTCTGTGATCTAAACATACTTGTGAACCAACACTCTGGCCTTTCGGATTCTTCCTGGTCTTCTATCCACTGGTCTTTCTTCCATTTCATTTCAACCACACACAGTAGCCCCATTCTGGACCTCGCTGTTGGCAGACCTACCACTTTCAAAATCATGAATACAAGCATCCTGCTCTGGGAAACCATATTCCAGCTTTCTGCTCACTTGATAACATACCCCCAGTGGAAAATATCCTTTGACTTCAGTGAAACCTTTACCACTTTCTGATCTTTCCCTTCTACCTCCAGTCTTCATTTCTTTCCAATCCAATGTAGATGTGCCCTAAAGACTCCACCAAAAACCTTGTTAGAACTAATAAACGAATTCAGTAAAGTTACACAATACAAAATCAATGTACAAAAATCTGTTGTGTTTCTATACCAAACTATCAGAAAGAGAAATTAAGAAAACAGTTCTATTCATAATTGCATCAAAAGAATAAAGTACCTAAATAAATTTAACCAAGGAGGTAAAAGATCTGTATCCTGAAAACTATAACTCATTAATGAAACAAATTGAAGAGTACATAAATTAGTGGAAAGGCACTCCATGCTCATGATTTGGAAGAATTAATATTGTTAAAAACTCCATACTATCCAAAACAATGTACAGATTCAGTGCCATCCCTATTACAATTCCAGTGGCATTTCTCACAGAAATAGAACAAACAAACCTTAG
>NW_017731680.1:1002043-1004596 GCF_001890085.2 Hipposideros armiger
GCTTTCAACCCTTTCTGCTTCTCATGCATTTTCTATCCATTCTTTAGTTTCACACAAAGTGGCTTTCCCCAGAAATTGATAACTGAGCCTGTGTGCCAGAAGGCACAGGTATTGCTTCTTATTAAGCAAAAAAAAATCTTGAAAGGAACAGAAGTAGAAGGCAAACAAAGCAAAGAGGAATGAGCTTTAGGATGGAGAAAATGAAAGGCATACTAAGAGTCTGCTGAAAAATCCAAGTAGTTACATGGTGCTAAGTGAGATTAACTCATGACATCATTCTGCATCTTTGTGCCAGCCCTGGACCTGTCTGTCAACCCATGCATTCCTCCTCATCCCTCGTCTGCTCTGTATCGCAGGGCCAACACCTGCAAGCTGTATTTCTCAAAGTCCTGTGGCAGCTGGGTTCTGGTTGGGTTCAGCCATGACGACACTGGCAGGAGACAGCAGAGCAGGGGGAGGAGAAAAGTGGGGTATCTCTTCTTCCCTCTCTGCTTTATATAGTTTTATGTCAGTATTTCTTATTGATGACACACAAAACGTAGACTCCATAGGGAACTCAAAGACCTTATAACCTGAATCTAAAGGGAGGGATAGAGAGGCATCCAGAGAGAAAATGACTTCTTTGTTCTCACCTTCTCCAAACACTGATTAGAGAGGAGGATATGCCTGATTGCTTTTCCCTTGCTTCCTTTGGGGATTTTTGGTACCCCCTTCATATGGGCAGGTGACTGAAGGCCCCAGAACTAGACCTGGCGAAATCAACCTGCCCTCTCACCTCACATAACCAGTTACTGTGAGAGCCGCTTCGGTTATAAGGCAAACTGCATGGGTGAGCTGCTGCCTCTTGCTTTAGAGGATTTAACATTCTGATTCCTTTGCTTCTTCCTATGTTGCTACTAGACCTTGTGTCTATGACATTCATGCTATTTTAAAATGTTTCTGAAACTCTGGGTCACTCACGTTGTCCTGCTTGTACAATTATATTAGCTAGTGTGTACTCACCAACCCACTCATAATGAAGGGGTTGTTTTATTACTACATAAAGAAAAAGTTATGATTTCCAAATTTGCTGCACTGTTACACACCGTTCAGAAACTAAACAATTGACTCTCATTGTTATGCTTAGCTCCCAAGGGCTTGCACTCCAGTTTGAATGTTGTAAGAAATGTGGTAAGGTATTTTGGATACAAATCTCAATTCCTAACTCTGCCACCCTGAACTCTCAATCCAGCATTTTATTACATTTTATTTCATTTTCAAACATTGAAGTAATTTTGTATTCTAAACAGCTGACTCACTATATGTCATGTTAAAATTAAAGATAATTTTTCAGAAAAGGGGTTCTGGAGAAAAGAAAACAGAAAGTTGAGAATGCAGATTCTAGTCATCCCATCTACTTCTTCATCTTCTATGTCTTTTCCACATCTCTGGTCCCTCTCTGGCTGGGAATTGTCCAAAAGCCAGATTGTAACCTAGGGAGTCAAATTTGGGAAAACTCACAATGTCACCCCAACCCTCCAATTGTCTCTTCCAGCCTTAGATATTTTTTGAAACTAAAGCGTGGCCAGTGACATAAGAAGAAACTAAGAGAGTGGGTTGACTCAGTGGTCAAAAGAAGAGAATCTTTCAAGAAAGAGTCCACTTTCTTAAAAAACAAAATAATTCCTAAGGCACCCTTTTCCTTTAGTGATTTCTTGCTGTTTCCCATTACAATCAAGTTCCTTGGTAGAGAAGCCAACTTGCCCTGTCCTCACAATACCCACTCCTTCCCCCAGCCTGTATATAGTATGTATGTCAGTATTTCTTAATGTTGGCGCACAAAATATAGACTCCATAGGGAACTCGAAGACCTTATGACCCAAATCTAAAGGGAAGGATAGAGAGGTACATCCTGAATCCCACCCACATCCTGAAATTTCTCTGTCAAAGGTCACCTCCAACTTTCTGGTAATGATTGGGTTGTCAGAAAAGTCATGATGTATTTTTGCAACAAAAAACATATAAAAAATATGTCATGACTTTTCTGACAAACCAATAAATTTGGGGAACATCTCAGTCTTCATCTTCCAGATGCAACTGCATCTTCCTTTCTCCATTTTGTCACTCTCTTCACCCAATCAGGTCCAAACACTGTCAGAGTATTTTGCAAAAGTCTCTCCTCCTTCCTTATTCCTATCGGCACTATGGAGAGCAAGGCATTAAGAAAGTTGAGCCAAATTACTGCCTTAGTCTCTTACTAATTCCCATTTAGAATTTTGCTTTTGTTCGCATTATGTGAGACACCCATGCCAGATTAGAATTAATAAATCATAACTATGATAATGCCACTGTTCTGCTCAAAAAATTCAATAAGCTTTCTTTTGTCTATAGAATAAAGTTAAAACAAACAAACCTGGTACCCAAGTTCTTGTCATCCTATGAATGTTTATATGCAACCACATTCTTTCACTTATCTAACTCCTGGCTCACTCATTGCATTGTAACAATGTCCATGTTTTAAAAAATCATCACAGGGCCAGCTGAGTGGCGTGTTGGTTAAGAGCTGGCTTGGGA
>NW_017731680.1:1007111-1008080 GCF_001890085.2 Hipposideros armiger
GGGAGGATGAAATGGGTGAAGGAGGTCAAAAGGTACAAATTCCAGTTATATGATGAACAAGTCATGAGGATGGAATGTACCTGGTGACTATTGTTAATAATACTGTATTTCATATTTGAAAGTAGCTAGGAGAGCAGATCTTGAAAATGCTCATCACAAGAAAAAACATTTTGTAACTATATGTGGTGATGGGTGCTTACTAGAGTTATTGTAGTGATCATTTTGCAATATATACAAATATCAAATCATTACATTGTCTACCTGAAGCTAATATAATGTTATATTAATTATACCAATAAAAAATTCATGTTGCAGAACAGATTGAATTATAAGCATAAACATAAACATATATACATACATATGTATATGCCTATCTATTTACAGTCATTTCTTGGGGTAGGATTATAAACATAAACTATGGAGGAATTTCAACCTTTAAATTACCTATTTGTGTATTTTTGCATGGATATGAATACATATCATCTTTATAGTCAGAAAAACATAAGTAATTTTTAAAGACAATGTAAGAACTTGTTAGACTAAATTTGTATAAACTAAAATACAAAGTCAAGAGTATCTTTTAATAAATGCCTTAATATAAGGGTTCTGGGGGAAGCTAATAAATGAATTTCATGATTTATATATTCTGTATTGGTGAATTATTTACATAACAAGACATGCTTGTTGGTATAAACTGCCTTTGCAATTAACCTTTAAATCAGAGTACTTTTTTCCCCACGGGATTCAAAATACAACTGGCTCCCCAGAAAATCCCCTGGGAAGAACCCAACCACTTAATGCCACAAAGGTGTGATGATGATCACAAAGGTGTGACTGTTGCTGAGAAAAGAACAGGATGCCAGTGAGCTCTGATAACAATAAACTGCAAAGAGGCAGTGGCTTCCTATGGACAAAAGGGTGCCCAAGAGTATCTGTGTGTCCCCATTGGGTGGAACCAACGCTCTGTTT
>NW_017731680.1:1010730-1071656 GCF_001890085.2 Hipposideros armiger
CTGTTCCTTACCGTTGGCCTATACCTTAGAGGAAAAAGAAGATGAGAAAATCAGACTTAAAAAGGACCCTGGAAAAGTTTATTAAGGAGACCGCTAAATCCTGGTTCTAATTGCTGCCCATTGCTTTGGATTCTGACCTCAATTCTTTTATTTCCTATATTGTTAACTTGGGAAAGTTTCAGCAGGCACTTAGGAAATATAGGGGACTGACACCTCCCCCAGGCCAACCCCTCTATACATTATAGCCCCCAGAAAGCCAGGGGACCAAGTACTGTTAAAGGCCTAAAGAGATGGGGGTCTCTAACAGACCAGTTATCTCCTAAATAGGAGAGATGCTTTGCAGTTCTTCTGAACACCCCAATGGTTGTCGGGCGCCAGAGAATCAGTGGCTAGGTCCACTTCCCTGCAGTCAAACCTGTTTCATTTAAGCCTCCACTGGACTCCCCCAGAAAAGAAGACTGTCACTCCTGTTCCTATGAGACAATTGAAGACCTTAAGTTGCTCTTCAAACACACAGTTTGTGTCATCTGGGACACAGCAGTTTTCATCTACAGATGGTCATCTGCCAGGGTTCCAACTGGTCCCTCCTGAGGATGACAAGCCATGCCAGCAGTTGCTTGACCAAGTGGCCAGTGTGTTTTTCTCTTGAAGTTCCTCCATAGCCCTCTCCCTGCTGTAACAGAAGCCTTTCTTTATAAGGTTCCTTGGGTTGAGTGCTAACATACCAGAAAAAGGAGAAGGATGCTCTGTATGAAATAAGGAGAGGAATTTGTAGTTTTTGTTCTTAAAAGGAAGGGAAAGAGAGGACCCAAGAAGACGAGAAGGTGATAAAAGGTTAGTACTCGAGTAAAACGCCAGTAAGATTTTCTGGGGACAGTGGGGCTAAAGTACATTCTGAGGATGATGAGGTCCCCTCTTCCATTCGGGGTTGTGTTTCTATATTGTACATCCCATCTCCTTCCCCTTTTCTCTACCCTCCAAAATCCTCAAAAATGTCTTCCCTGCTTACCTTTATTTTTATAAGTGGGTTTTTTTGGGTCTATTTAATTCATAGAATGGTTTTATGGGATGTAAATGGAGACAAAGGTGCAAGCAGGAAAGGACTGGCCCAGGAAGAAGAAGGGGAAGAACGCAAACTCCACGCTGCTTTCTTCCGAAAAATTCAGAGAAATAGCACAGAGAGTTTTGGAAATCCATAGACAATAGGGAAGTTCCTGGTAATTTTTTCCCAATTTCAGAAAAGGCAGGGAGCCCTCAGCTGACATCTTGAAAATAAAAAAGCAGAGTGAAAAATCATAAATACACACAATTTATCTATCTTTTTTAAAAAGCTGATATATTACTGCTTTTATATACATAGATATAGACTTTCATATAGATACTTATCTATTATCTATCTATCTATCTATCTATTATCTATCTATCTATCTATCTATCTATTTGTCTATCTATCTATCTATCATCTATTGAGAGAATGGAGTGTTGTGAAGACTCAGTGCCCACAACTGGATAAGTATGGCTGAGCAAACACATGCTTCAGCCTTCCTTCTCCAATCCCCACCTCCCATATGCATATTCTTTAAATCTAGGACAGTAATGGGGAAAAGAAGGAAAGAAAAAACAACTAGCATAAAGACATAAAGGGATTTTTTAAAATTTAAGTATAGTTGGTATACGATATTATATTAGTTTCAAGTGTACAGCATAGTGATTTGACATTTTTATACCTTATACTGTTATCATTCCACTAATTGTAGTAATCATCTGTCACCATGCAAACATCACAATATTATTGACTATATCCCCTTTCACCTTTTTTATTCATCCCTCCACTCCTTCCCCTTGAAGGAATTTTTAAAATAGCAGCTAAATATAAAATAGAATAAAAAGGATCTAAAGTTGTGAAAATAGTCAAACCCAATTAATAGGAGGGAGAGATTTCAATTTTAAGGGAGTGAATTTGGAAAAAGATATTAGTAATAAAGTATTATAATTAGAATTAGAAAAATACATTTATTTAACCAGTGTATTAAGTGGCTTTTTTTAAGATAAAGAAAAGTTATAGGGTTTGTATTTTATTATGCAAAATTATAATATAGTATATACATTGAGAGCTCTACCTCTGCTTCTGTCAGTTATAGAGCCCCTGGTGGAAATTTCAGCAGAGTGGACCTGGCCAGTCATTTCCATGCTTTGTTAATTAACATTCTCCCGTTAGTCAGATCCTCTTAACTCTGATATAAAACAGACTTCGATAATCTCAAGAGTGACCAGCATAAATATCTATTGAAGGCGAGGTTTCTGGAAATTTGAGGTAAAAGAGAGAAGACTCCGAAGCTTCCTTTTGTTAAGAGCATCAACGATCTTATAAGCCTTTCCACCTTCTTCCCAATTCCCCTTCTGGATCCTGATGTGTGTTTGTCATACCCCTAAGGCAGCACCTTTCTGATCAAGCCTGCTGATGGTGTGGAAGCAGCTCTCTAACCGATATAGGCAGAAGGCTCTGGTGAAAACCCAAACTTCCATATGACTTGTCTAGCAACCGCAAGCAATTTTTAGTGACAGACATGAACCAGAAGTCTTTCTTTAAAAAAAGAAGTCTCATCTTCCTCAGCATTTTCTGGAGTTTGGGGTGTGAGCCAAAATGTGTTGATTTAAATTTGCTGGGGTTGGAAACATGCAAAGGTAGAAAGGATGCTATGTTGGGTGTCAGTCTCAAGCACTTGGGTCTGTTTACTGGCAGCTTTCTGATTGTAGACAAGTGGGTCTCTCCAGGCCTCAGGTCCTTCATTTATAAAATGATGTAACTGAATTCAGTGAATAATCATGGTATCTACAAAGCTCTGGCTAAGTGCTTCACATTTATTATAACATTTCATTTTCACCACAGTCCTATGTGCTATATATATATATATTATCTCCATTGTATAGGTGATTTCTAAAATCCCTACTCATACTAATAATTTTAGACTCTAGATAATTAAATTTCATATCCATTTGGATTCTTATTTTTCTGCAATGTTACTTGAATTTATTTTTTAAAGTGTTTATTAAAGGCTTTTCCAAAATGAGGAGAATTACCCAATGGATTCAGGAAAGGAAATTCTTAATTACACTGATAAACTTTCTATTCTTGTTAAATTCACCCACAATCCATGTCTGTTTTTTTTCTTTTCGTGTGTGTGTGTGTGTGTGTGTGTGTGTGTGTTTTCTCTCTAGCTCTGTAGATTTAAGTTATGTGTACCCTACAGAGACTAAGTTTCAGATGTACCATTATGATGACTTCTGACTTCTACAGATACATCTCAGGAATATTTCAGACAGTGGGGTGGAGCGCCGATTATGTCCATGCAAGATACTAAAATGCTATGGGACTGTAATTCTCTCCACCTCTGGAGTCCCACTCAGAGCGGGTATTTATGTTGGCCTCTCCCAGAAACGTGGAAGTGTAACATCTGAGTCAAGTGCAACTGACTGGGGTCTTTAATTGGGAATTTGTCATGGCTGGCCTGCTCCTATCCTCTGGAATTCCCAGCAGGAGCAAAGTGAGGAATGAACAGTCAAGTCTAAATTAAATGAGAAATGCACCAGAAATGAAGCCAAATTTGCTCCAGGTTTTAAACAAATTTATTTTGAAGCACCTGTAATTTGGTGCTTCAAATAATTAGACAGTTCAGTTTCAGACTCATGTCCAGCCCAAATCTGGTAGTAATCCTGGGGACCCTGAGTCCATTTGGTGAAGAAGATTCTGAAAATCTTATTCTTGGGAAAGTCATAGTAGAAAAATCCTCCCATCTCTAGCTCTGATTCCTCTGAAAATCCTGGGAGGTACACGACCATCTGGCTTCCCAGATGAAGAAATCACAACTGTGCCTAAAAGACATTGGGCAGCTGGATAAAAAGTGGAAAATGTGGTCAATCAGCCCATTTGTTTTATGTGATGCCAGCCAATGCTTCCTTTATCCAGGGATAGCCCTGGATTGGGGAACTGAGAAACTTGACTTCTAGCCCCAGTTCTACCACTTGCTAATGGTGAAATTTCGGGGACATCAATCACTCATCTCTCTGGCTTCAGTTCTTATACCTATAAAATAATTATTGGACAGGTTGAAATTCTTTCAGCTGTATAAAACACACCAATTGTTTTGTTGTCATGGAAATATCCTGAAGCTGAAATAACCTTGCCAACTCCCCCAAAAGACTTACCCTGAGGCTGAGTTCTCCTTCTACAGATGTTCAGGTAAGAGAATCTGTGTGGAAAATGTGGACTTCAGGGCATTTCACTTCAGGACACCTTTGTGCTCAAAATGTGAGCTCTTATAAAAGGCAAGAAGGGATTTCAGTAAACTTGGAGGAGAGATGAATCACTTCATTCTACATACTGGATGAATTGAGTGTTCAGTGGCTAAGTTTGCAAACAAGAGTTGTTTTCAAATCAGTATTCTTTAAACAGTGTCCATGAAAATTTTTCAAGGGGCTATTGAGGCTTTGGCAGTTTTAAGGAAATTAATTTTTAGATTCTTAACCTAAATTTGTATTCTTTCTGCCTAAGAATATACCTGCCTTCTATAGCTCACATTTCTGAGCTCTTTTCTTTTTTTCTTTTCCCCAGCAACTCTTCTCCTGCTTTAGTAAAACACATCATGCCTCTTACCCATCCTAAAGCTTAGTAGGATGCTTGTTTACTAGGCCTGAACATTTTCTGGGCACTACATACGGAGACAGTTCTAGAACATACCTCTCCTAAAGGAGAGTCCCCTGACAGGAACACAAGGAAAATGTCCTTCAAAAACACTGGAGGTGGAGGTACCTTACTTCATTCAGACAACAAGTTCAGACAAAGGCCATTTATGCCCAAGTAAGAATCAGGATTCAGAAGTAAAATAATTCTCACATGTACACGGATGCAAGCAAACGAGTTCAACATGGAGTCAGAACTTTTCTGACAGGAATACTATGATTTGGCTAAGTGGTCTGAGGAGGCTCTGCTGCAAGGCTATATGCTGGGTATTGTCCACAAAGAGCTAACTTTGCAGATCAAATATTTGACAAACATATATTAAAGTTCATGATAAAATAATTGCCTCCATTTAAAAATATTGTACTTGCAAAGGTGTGTTAAAATTAATAATATTTCCTCTTTCCCAATCTTTCCAGGATATACCTGGGTGAACAAGAAGCCAAAGTGAAAGAGGAATGTGGATAATTATCATCCTAGTTAGCATTGGTACAAACCTTTGTGGTATAGTTCCCTTAAATTAAGAGAACTTTATGACTGGAAAACAAATCCTTCTCAAAGTCAATCGACTTCTGATGTGCTGCTTTCAGCAAGAACTTTTGATTATTTTTTCCAAACAACTCAGATGGAGTTCAAAGAATTAAGTGACGGTGATATCCAAAACTCCTTCCATTCCTTTCTATTTATTTATGTGAACAAGATTTCTCAACTCACATCTATAGAAATAAAAAATAGCAGTAGAATTAGTGCTAAAACCTGTCTCATTCTAACAAAAAAATCTATGTATATATAATAATTTTAAAAAACCACATAAACAGGAATATATATGTCACATTTAACTATTTATTTCTATTAATATTTCATTGTAATATATAATACTTACAAAAATTTGTAGTGTATTTAGGTTTTGCTCAATTAAGTACAGCTACTACTACTAACTGTAATAATTATTTGAAAGAAAATTATCAAACTTATGGACTCAGAAAACTTTAAGAACAAATTTCAATTTATATACATATTTTTGTTGCAAATATAAATAATAGGATGATCAATAAAAGACTTTCAGGCCAAAAAATGCATGAGCATAAAATCATGTTGGGGAAGTGGATAGAAACATAAGTTGAAGAAGAAAATGGAGTGTTGTGAAATTCCCAACTGTTAAAGAGGAGTTTGTTTGTGACATCATGATAAATTTTAAATGCCAACTTAAAAATATGTGTGGGATACTTTTAAATATTCAATATTTAAGAATTCTTTTAAGAGGTATATGAATATTTGAAAATATTTGCTCAAATACTTGAAGATACTCTATTGTTCATCTATTATTGAATGTTTGACCAGTCTGAGAATGTAGACATCTTATTCAGTTTTGAATTCCAGGTGGGGCAGCTGAAACCTAGAGAGGTTACAAGACTTGCCTAAGCACACACAGCAATGCAGCAACATAGGCAGGACACATCAGGCACTTTTCAGACACAGCCTGTCTCTCTCTTCAGGGCCTTTACACATGCTATCCCATGGCACTCTGCCAGGCTAACTGCTAAATGCTGTTCCAATGAGTTCTTACTGTCTGTGCTTCTCTTTAACAAATGCTTCCAACTATATTATCATCAGGTAAGTACTTGTCTGCAGCCCTCCAGTATAGGCTTCATGGGGCAGGAACTACTTACATGCTGCTCACCACTGTATTTCTGTGCCCAGTGCAGAGCTGGGCACTTGGGGTGATCAAAATATTTGTTAAATGAATGAATGAACCAATTAATCCATGGAATTTTTGTTTGTTTGCTTGCTTGTTTTTCAGTTAAAGATGTTAAGGTAAGAGCCTCAGCCTGCTGTGGAGAACAACTGCCTTGGTACTTGCAGGACTTATTTCCATTATCCAGAGAGAGTAACCACCGAATTTCTGTGATGACTTCAGATCCTTTGCAAATGCTGCAATGCTAGGCATGAAGAAAAGGCAAAGAAGACTCCGTGAAACATGTACAGAGACTTTCAGATGGCAACATCTCCCTAGTCTCTCAATCCCATCACTATTCCTTTCCTCACCCCTCCCAGCAACCCAGGCCTGTCTCAGCTTTGACCTCAGCTCGCCAAACCCTAAGGTTTCCCTCCATTTGGAGTCTATTAATACGACCCATGACAGAGTGCTGAGCCTTCCAGAAGTGATCCACATGTGTCCAAATGGGGGACACTTGTAAACTGCCTGTGTCCCTCAAAGGTGGGTAACTCTGATATGCTTTCAGGCTAAAGCTCCTGAGAAGTTTTAAGCTTATTTCCTCTAAGACGTTCTGGGCTTAAGGCCTAAGGAGAAATAGCAGGAATCTGAAAAGGAGGCTGAAAACTCTGCAACTGGAAAAATCAATACCCTTTTTCTTTCGTTTTCATTTAATTAATTGATTTTACTTGACTTTACTTCCATGCAGATGGCTCCTAGCTTAAATATCTTCACCCAAATCACCTAGTTATTGTTTGGCTTTGTCTTAGAGCCCAGGTCTCCTAGTGCATAATTAATGAGTGCCAAAGAGCCTGGAAATGTGATCATGTCAGAGAAAAGCATGATCTTAGAACTATTAAACTCTGAAAGAGGTGAAATGCTGCTGCCTTGGCCTGTTGGAGGACCTTTGCCTATGCTAATTCTTCTGTCTTTAATGCTCTCCATATCTGATTCTGGTTAATTCTAACTTATTTTGGAGGAATCAGCTAAAGCTTATTCTGGCCCCACAGAGCAAGTCAGGTCCCCATTACTTTCTCTCATAGCAGATCTTGCTTCTTTCTAGCACCTATCAGAATTGTAATTAAATAACTAATTGGGCATTTATTCTTAAGGATCTGCTTCCCTTTTTGGAATGTAAATTCCAGGAAGAGAGAGACTACCAACTATACAGGCTGAACACTGTACCTCAAGTATATTATACCATCCTTCACATAGTGGATATTCAATAAATATTTATGGCATAAATGAAATTTACTTCCTTTTCACTTCACCTTTTAAAATAATTTCAAATTTTTATTCTCTCTTTAAGGCCAAAGTTAAATGCCACCTCCTCTGTAAAGCCTTTAAACATTTAAATTAATAAATTTAAAAAATAAAGCTAACATTTAAATTAATCACATGTTCCTCTCTGTTACAGTAGCATGTCATGCATAAGACATAATAGCATCTGGTTGAACCAAATGAAATTACTGTTTTTTGATAGGCCGAAGTGGTTGAATGTTTACAATTTCATGTGATTAAACCTCATAATTTAAGCTTCCATCTCTCTTGCTAATATGTGAATTCCTCGAAAACAAGAGCCATAGTTGTTCATCTCCAGTATCTGAAACATCTAGCATAGGGCCTAGTACCCAGTAAATGCTTAATTAACTTGGTTATAAGAATGCCCGAGTGACTAATCACTCCTCTGGCTCTGTGCTGCTTTCCAAAGTGACCTATATCCACTGGACTCTTCTAAATTTGGGACACTTCCTGATGACAAAATACCTTTATGGATTAAATTCTTTTTTTTTTTTTCTGTTTTTAGTTGGACAACTTCACTCAGAGTCAAGGAATTCATTCCCAGCTTACAAAAACCACAGTCATGGAAAGCTGAGGTTATTGCTTGTTGAGAGAAATAACATCAAGATGGATGAGATCAGTCTAATGGCTCCTGTTATGCCTGCCAAGGGGACTGTGAAATTCCGTGAAACACCCCCACCCAGACAGCCAGACCCCTCTAGTGTCCATCTAGGCCTTCATGGACAGCTGTTCACAGGAGAGCTGGAATAATTACTCACACTAATGATTTTGCACTGCTTAATTGGTCTTGCCCACCTACCTATGATGACAGTTGAGGCCTCAACACCTGTTGCTGGCCCAAACTCACCACAAACACCTCTAAATCACAGGAGAGATGACAGGTGCTGCTGAACTAGCCCCCTAGTGTTTTAGTTCTTCAAGAACTTAAAACTAGTTGTCTGGCAACTAAGCTTGCCCTAAGGCACTTAACATATTAACCATTCATTATTGTTGCAAAGCCCCAGGAATCTATTCCAATCAACCCCAACTTTAGAAAAATGTCTTAATATTAAGAAATTGCATAAAACCTACAGACAGATGAGAACCCTCCAGAAATACAGAACAGAAATTGTTCTATTTCTTTGTCACCCCTTTAGGCTGAGAAGATATATAAGTCATAACAACTCAACCAACAATAAAAAGAAGGGATGTCTGATTGATTCCCTAATATTCAGAAAGGGTTAGAGGCATTTAAGTTCAACCCCTCATTTTACAATAAAAGTCACAAAAGTGAAGCCTCACCTAAAGTCACACACTATGTTAGTTGGCGAGTCAAATCTAGAACACTGATCTCCTCGTCGTCACTTTGTCTCCTCTGCATCTTGGTGTAGCTGTGATGTTTGAAGATGACCTGATTAGCATGCTTCCCAGAATTAATTATAGTAGTCTTATGTTTTAGACAGCTTAGGCTACCATAACAAAATACCAGATTGGGTAGCTTAAACAGACATTTGTTTTCTCACAGCTCTGGAGGCTAGGAATTCCAGGTCAGGGTGCTGGCCAATTTGGTTCTTGATGAGCACTGTCTTCCTTCCTGGCTTGCAGATGACCACCTTCTTGCTGTGTTCTTACATGGTAGACAGAGGGATGGGGGAAGCTCTCTGGTATCTCTTTTTTATAAGGGTACTAATCCTATCATATGAGACCCATCCTTGTGACCTAATTATCTCCTAAAGGCCCCACCTCAAAATATCATCACATTGGGAGTTGGGGCTACAACACATTTATTTGGGGGGTGGGGATATGTTTAGTCTATAACAATCTCTCTGAAGTCTATGACTCAGAGTGCATCTCTTGGCCTCTCCAGAAAATAACATATTCATGATTCTGAAATTAAATAATTATCTTTTGGGTAACCATACTACTACATTTCCAATGAGTTAAATACATTTGTAATTGATAATAGTCACAAAATTCTATAATGAAGCTATTCTCTCTGTGTTGTCCCAAAATGAGTAATTTTACCCTAGGTCTTTGGAATTACCCATGTGGGGAAGCATCAGTAATCTGAGTGGTAAGTAGGTTATGATCTCAGTATCCACTAAGTTTTCTTTCCAAGGTTATCATTCAGCATTTCCGGGGAAATTCCAAGGAACACTGACTGAATTCCTCTTCTAGCTTCCCACTCTTCCCATCATCTCACAGTATTAGGGGCCATTTCTGGTTCAATGTATAATTAGAGTGGATTTCCCCAAACTGTCCTTTAGATACAGATAGTGAAGAAGATGAATCACTAAGTAGGAGTATATGAGACCTACAGTTAACCTTTGCCTGGTCAGCCTCATCCATCAAGCCTTATATCTCTGCCCACTTCTCCCCAGCCCTATCAGAATTACATACATTTTATGTTTAAATTATCATTTAAACTCCTTGGTGGTACAACTTAGCTCTTTCCTTCCTTCCTTCCTTCCTTCCTACCTTCCTTCCTTCCTTCCTTCCTTCCTTCCTACTTTCCTTCCTTCCTTCCTCCCTCTTTCCTTCCCTCCCTTTTCTATCTCCATTCTTTTATCCTTCATTTCATTTTGATCCATTTTCGCTTGCTGTCAAGGCAATCCATGACAAATCCATGGACCCTCAAGATGAAACCTTGGTTCCTATACTTGGCATGCAAGGCTCTGCTTCTGTCCCCATGCATTTGTCCTTCTATCCCTCCTCATACTTCGCTCTACCTTATACTAAGCTCTATATGAGAATGGCATCAGATTCCACAGGCAATGGCTATGGACTCAAATTTCTGGTTGGAGGGACGGCCAGTTAGCTCAGGTGGTTAGAGCGCAGGCTCATAACACCAAGGTTGCCGGTTCAATTCCCACATGGGCCATGGAGCCACGCCCTCCACAACTAGATTGAAACAACTACCTGACTTGGAGCTGATGGGTCCTGGAAAAACACACTGTTCCCCAATAAAATTTATTTAAAAAAATTTTTTTCTGGTTAGAAAGATGAAGTGAGAGAGCTTAAGGCAAGTTATTTATCATCTCTAATTTCACTTTTCTCCTCTATAAAAATGAGATAATATTACCACCTGCATGTTAAAAGAAGCCATATAGAAGTTCCAAACACTGCCTGGCACATAGTAAGCACTCTGTAAATATTAGCCATTATTATCACACTAAATAGTGAGCATCACAAAGGTATGATTTGTGTCTGCTTTGTTGTCATTGTTGTTTAAGGCTCATTTATGGTTTTACTGAGGTATAATTGATATGCAATACACCGTACACATTTAAAATATACAATCTAATGATTTTTAAGATATTTGAAACCATTGTCACAATCAAGATAATGAGCATATCCATGATTTCAAAAAGTTTCCTCATTTTGTTTTGGAACTTCTATTTCCACTCCCATTGCTAGGCAAACACTGAACTATTTCTTGGCCCTATAGATTAGTTCATATTTTCCAGAATTTTATACAAAAGAAATCATGCAGTAAGTACTGTTTTTTACTGGCTTCTCTCACTCTGCATAATTGAGATTCATCATGTTATTGTGTGTATCAATAGTTCTCCCTTTTAATTGCTAAATATGACTCCATTATATGGCTATACCACAATTTATCAATTCACTTATTAATGAACATTTGGGGCTATTTCTATTGTGGAGCAATAAGCATTCATGTACAAGTCCTTGTGTTGAAGTATACTTTATTTTTCTTAGGTAAATGGAATGGCTAAGTCATGTGATAGACGGATGTTTAATATTTTAAGAAACCACCAAACTGTTTCTGTGACTGTATTCATCAGAGTTCTACAGGGATATAAAATCAATAGGATGTGTTGGAACACAGTTCACCTCCTCATGGGTCATGCTTTGTATCTCACCTTTAAGGGCCTGTTGAGTCTTGAGT
Organism: Hipposideros armiger; assembly: GCF_001890085.2. Lineage (NCBI taxonomy): Eukaryota > Metazoa > Chordata > Mammalia > Chiroptera > Hipposideridae > Hipposideros > Hipposideros armiger. The sequence continues at coordinate 1,022,374 of NW_017731680.1, forward strand.
CTAGTCACAGGTTGAGAAGCAAAGAGGAATGGTGGGGTGGGTCCTGAGGAGAATCAACAGTGTCTTGCATGGTAACTGTCTCAAAGGAGGCCATTATAGTTTCCTAAGGCAATGCAGGGTTAATCCCCTCAGATGGGGGTATAGATGCTTCCACCCCTGGGTGTGGGGAAACTGCAACCACTGGTGGTGGGAAGCCACTTCCACTGAGGTTAGACAGACCTCTTCTACCAGCAAAGAAAACTCATCAGAATTCAGGGGCTCAATGTCCTCAGCTTTGTCAGGGCTTCCCACACATTCCCATTTCAACTTACAGGATCCCATTCTTTCCTAATCAATTCCCTCAGTTTTAACAGTAGATTCCCGGAGAGTCTGGGCATTCAGTTTGTATTGAGAGAGAGAACTGAGATTGCATTGAGGAAGAGAAAGATTTCCTGTAAGAAATTAGCTCACATGATTACGGAGGATGAAAATTCCTGTGATCAGCAGCCTGAAGACCTGAGGACCAGAAGGGCCAATCATGTAAGTTCCAATCCAGGTCCAAAGGCAGGAAAACACCAGTTTCCCAGATCAAGACCATCAAGCAGAGAGAGTAAATCATCTCTTGTTCAGCCTTCTGTTCTAGTCAGTGAATTCAATGAATTAAGTGAAACCTACCCATACCGGGGAGGGCAATCTGCTTAACTCAGTTCCAATTCAAATGTTAATTTCATCCAGAAGCACTCTTACTGATCCACCCAGAATAATGTTTCACCATAATATTTGGTGCCATAATATTTGGGCACCCCATGATCCAGTCAAGTTGACACCTAAAATTAACTATCTCACAGGGAAAAGCTGATGTTGCGGTTCAAGTCTGACATCTATCAGGCTGGAAACCGGGGAGGACACAAAATCGCAGTTCAAGTTGGAAAATCATCAGACCACAGACCCTGGAAAGAGCTGATATTGTGGTCCAAGTCCAAAGACCATCTGCTGGAAGAATACCTTTTGCTGAGGGGTAGTCCGTCTTTTGTTCTAGTCAGGCTTTCAGCTGATTAGATGATGCCCGCCCATATTATGTAGGGAAGTCTCTAAATCTGCCAATTTACATGTTAATCTCATCCAAAATACCCCATGGAAACATCTAGAATAATGTTTAAGCAACTGCCTGGGAACCAGGCCCAATCAAGTTGACAAATAAAATGAACCATCACAGTAACTGTATCATTTGAATTCCTACCAGTAATGTATATTAGTTCCAGTTGCTCCTTATCTTCACCAATGCTTGGTATGGTCAGCCTTTCACTCTTAGCCATTCTAGTGACATGCAGTTGTATATCATTACGGTTTTACTTACATTTCCCTCATGTCTAATGACATTGAGCATATTTTCTTGTGCTTATTTACCATCTTTTGGGTGTGTACATGTATGTGTGTAAAGTGTCTCTTCAAATTTTTGCCCACATACTATTGAGTTTTTGTTCTGCTATTGAGTTGTAAGGAATTTTTACATGTTCTAGACACATTAGATCTATGTATTGAAAATATTTTCCCCATGTCTATGGCTTGCTTTTTCACATAATGGCAGTATGTTTTCAGAGAGCAAAAGTTAATTTTAATGGAGTCCAATTTATGATTTTTGTTTTAAAAAATTATGGTTTCATGCTTATTTAATAAATCATTGCTAACCCCAAGTAAATTTTTTTTTCTTGTAGAAGTTTTAGAGTTTTAGCTTTTACATTTAGGCCTATGACCCATTTTGAGTTAGTGTTTTCGTATTGTGTGAGGTTAGGATCAAGGATCACTTTTTTCACAGATGATGTATCACTTCTATTGCTGCCATAACAAAATACAGTAAAACCTTCGATTGCGAGCAGCTTGGTTTGCGAGTGTTCCGCAAGACGAGCAAACATTTCTATAAGGTTGGTGCAAAAGTCATAATAGTTTGTACCATTACTTGTAATAGCAAAAACTGCAATTACTTTTTTTTTTTAAGCTGAGCCATTCTACCACCCATCTCAGCGGCTGCTCAGCTCAGGCTGGGAATCGAACCGCTGTTGCTCAGAGCTCAAACTCTTGAGCTAGCTCTTAACCAACTGAGCCACTCGACCAGCCCTACAGTTACTTTTGCACCAACCTAATAATACATTTTAACTTGGTAAGTGAGCGATGTCTTGCAATATGAGTAGTTTGTTTCCAGAACGAATTATGCTCACAAACTGAGGTATTACTGTACTATAAACTTCAACACCATTTAGTATTTCAGTTTCCATGGGTCAGAATCCAAGCACAGCTTTGTTTAGCTGGTTCTCTGCTTAGAGGCCAAAATCAAGGAAGGAGCTGAAGGAGAGAATCTATTTCCATGATCATTCAGGTTATTAGAATATTTTAGCTCAGTGTAGCCATAGAACTGGGGACTCTATTTCCTTGCTGGCTTTGGGTGATGTTCTCAGCTCTCAGAGGCCATCTGGATGTCCTGGGTCATGTCTACCTTGAAAGCTGGCAATAGCGGGTCAAGTCCTTCTTACACATTGAATCTGTCTGACCTTCCATTACTGCCCTCTTCCTTCACCATATCTCTCTGATTCCAACCAGAAAAATTCATCTGTTTTTAAAAGTTCAAGTGGTTAAATTGGCCCCATGTGGATAATCCTAGATAATCTCTCTAGTTTTAATAAAGGTCTTTAACCTTAATTATACCTGCAAAGTTCCTTTAGCAGTAATACCTATATTACTATTTGAATAATCAGAATGCAGGATCTGGGTGATACATTTTTAGGATTTTGCCTACCATAGATGACCATTTGTTCCAGCACCATTTGTTGAAAAGATTAACCTTTCACTATTGAATTACCCTGTCCCTTTTGTCAAGTACCAATTGACAATATATGTATGGAACCATTTCTGAACCTTTCTTTCTGTTCCATTAATCTAATTTTTTTATTTTTTTGCCAATACTACACTATCTTAATTACTATGACTTTATAACGAGTCTTGATTTCATGCAATGTAAGTCATAAACTTCAATTTTTCTTTTTCAAAGATGTTGTGGCTATTTCAAGTCTTTGCATTTCCATAAATTTTAGAATCAGCTTGTGAATTTCTAAAAAAGCTGCTAGGATTTTCAATGGGATTACATTGAATGTATAACTCAAACAAGGAAGAATTGACATCTTTAAAAGATTAACATTTTGATACATGAACGTGGCATATCTCTTCTTTTGTTTTAGTTCTTTAATTCCCCACAGCAATGTTTTGTAGTTTCAGTGTACAAGTCTCATATATCTTTGATTGTTTTGAAGTATTTTATATTTTTAATGCTATTGTAAATGCTATTATTTCTTCAATGTCAATGATTGTTTGTTGTTACCATATAGAGATATATATTTACATATTAACCTTGTGTTCATTCTTGCTTAACTCATTGGTTCCAGTAGCATTTTATAAATTCTTTAGGACTTTTTATGTATATGATCATGTCATCACGATTAAAGTTGAGTTCATCCTCAATTTCCAATCTGAATGCCTTTTAATTCTTTTTCTTGTATTATTGCATTGACTAGAACCTCCAATAAAGTGTTGAGTAGTGAGATTAGATAATCTTTCCTTATTGCTGATTTCGGGTGAAAGCCTAGTGTCTTTCAGCAATATGAATTATGTTGGCTGTAGGCTTTCTGTAGCTACCCTATTTAAATTGAGGAAGCTCCCTTCCATTTCCAGCTGGGATTTTTTTTAAAAAGATTATTTTTTATTGGAGAATTGGGGGGAACAGCGCTGGGGAATTGGAGGAAGGGGAACAGACAAGTTGCTGTCGTTTTTTTGTTTTGTTTTGTTTTTTATTATTTTTTATTGTTAGTTTCAGGTGTACAGAACAATGCAATAGTTACCCTTTTAAGTTGCTGTCATTTTGTTCTTCGATTTTTTATTTTTTTAAATCGGGAACAAATGTTGGATTTTTCATACGATTTTCTGTATATTGTTTAGAGATGATCATATGGATCATATGGTGGTTTTTTCTTCTTGGTAATGTGGTGAATTACATTGTTATTATCTGAAATAAGAAGGAATAAACTATATTGATACATGCAACAACAAAAAATGAACCTTAAAGACATTATGCTGAGCAAAAGAAGCCAATTTCAAAAAGTTACATATCATCTGATTCCATTTATATGACATCCTAAATGCTTTTAACAGTCTCTAGTAGGACACTCCTCTCTGACATCTCCAACAGTACAAAATTTACTGAAAGGATTTGCCCCTGACTCTGGATGTTGGGGTGGAGAGGGATTCATTTTTTTGCTTGTTTGTGATTTTTTCTTGTGGTTTCTGTTTGTTTGTTTTTATAGTTTGCTTTATATTTTCCCCATCTCTCTACATATTGGGGGGCTGGTTCTGTAATATTTTTGAAATAGTCCCACTGCAGGAGCTCCAAGTAGAGTGTGAAAGTGTAACTCCTTTAAAGCCCTGGATTCTGGCCCCAGTTCTACCTTGGTAATAGTGGGTGCCTGTTCTGCATGTTGCTAACAGCTATGAGGGGAGCATCAATTGGAGAAAACTTGGAAGGCTGGGCATTACCTCTCTGTGCCACCTAGTAAGCTTTACTCATAGGTAAGGAATGTGGCAGCTTGCCCTCTGAGGAAATGTATCGCCCAAACATTTTTGTGCAGATCATTCAATATACTGCATGGGATTTGCTGAGTATGTCTAACAAAAACATCTACATTTTCCTGGAAGGCATTAAAATTCTCACATTTGAAATGTAATCATTTGAGAATCTTGAGGGACTCTGATGATGTGTTACAAGACAGATTACAGCATCCAGGGCACAAATAGTAGTAAAAAGCCTAATCTGAACTCTGGGAAAAGTTTTAAGTGAGGACTTTGGTACTGCTGAAACATCACGGAGAGAAGAACATTGGATTCTAAACAGAATTGGACAGCCATGTCAGAAGGAACAATATAGTTTCTTCAGTGATAGATTTTAGTGGATATTAATTACAGCCTGACAATAAGTATTGCTGATGGTTTAAAAGGTTGGTTAAATTCTTAAAACTAAAAGAAACAAAGATCTTGCACTGAGCTTTACAGCAACCTGCCTTTATATTCCCATTTTCTCCTCTTCTTCTTGACACATGGATGAGATGGACTGCTAGTCAGCTGATGAGCTTTGACAATGGGAAACAAACAGCCCCAGTGCTACCAGTGGGCTGGAGTGGAGCCTGGAGTCATTGTAAAAAAACTTGTACTCTGTCACTAGATTCAAAGACTGGTGTCTCTCTCTCTCTCCTGTAGAAAAGTCAAAAGGTGAGAGGAGGGCTGGTGCCTCTTGTGATGGAAAGACAAAGGAGCGGAATTGCTGAGGGAGCAAGTTGCAGTCCCACCAATGGTGAGGAAACATGATTAAATTTTCCCTTTGACTGCGGGGTAGCACTGAGCATCAGGGCTCAAGTTAAAGGAGGCTGCCTGCCCTGGTGAAACTCTGGTGGAAAATGTGTGGAGTTTCCCCAGGAGAGAAAGAGTCAACACGGGGATGCCTGCCACACAAAGGCACCAACCCCAAGTATTAACACCACCAGCCAAGTACGCCCTCATACTACCTCTCCTCCTTCCCCTTTACCCAAATTTAGGTGCCATCAGCAGCAGAAGTTAAGGGAGGGAAAGGTACAACTAGGAGAGAAACAACCACAGTTTTCTGAGTCAGCTGTAGGGAAGGAGAAAGGCTTTGAAATGAATAAGAGATTGTATTTTGATTTAAATTATATGGAAAATGAGACTATGTTTGAAAGTATCTGAGAAAGCAAAGGGATCTGCCAAGACTTCCTCCGGACTTGGAGAAGGGAGATTGGATATAGAAGGTCTTATAGGCAGTGGTATAAATACAAAATTAAGTTACCCCTGCTGGAAACCTCGGGCCATGCATCTCCACTGCTGGGCCTGGGCAGGATGTGCTAAGGATGTGCTGAGATAGTTCCCTGAGGCCTCAGGACAACTGTGTGGGACTTGGAGAAGGCAGAGCCCCCAGGGACTAACATATCTGGGTCTCTTTGGCTGTAATACAATTATTACTTTCTACATGTGCCATGACCTGAACAATATTGGGAGCCTTGCCTATTGCTCTTTAAGCAAACTGGTTACAACTTGCAGCAAGTAATTGATTGGGATTACCTAAGTCAGTGACATTTCCTATCCCTCGCCTCAGCTACCATAAAAGGAGTAAATAAATCACCTTTCTTGTTTAATCAAGTGTTTGACCAAGCTGCAAGGAATGAGTCTCATATTCTTCAGGTGGAAATGATGTCTTTCTCCATTTATTATATGTGGAAAATGTAGTATGTGCATAATATGTTTGATTCTGTAAACTTATGTTAGAATTCCGGAAGAATCTTAAAACCTCAGGAGGAATGAGTCAACAAAGGGAATTTGAGGAAGCGGGTAGTGCTGAAAACCTGAAACAGGAGAAATTTGATCAGTCATTGAGCAAAGGAGCTGTCAATTATTTCTGTACAGCAAATCGGGTCCCAGCATATTAGCTCACAACAAATTAGATCACAGGAAAGGGTCTCCAATGGGTGGTCCTAAAAGGAGCTCAATGTTTGAAAGGGGGTGATGTCAGGCAGGCTGACCCTAGAGAAAGATGTGGCTGTCATAGAGTCCGGACCCAACTGCCGTGTTTTGATGACGGATGAAGACTAGGAGCTTTAGAGAAAGGTAGAAACAGTGTTAATTTCTGGCTGGTGTATGCACTTCAGTCAAACAAAAACTGCACAGAAATAGAACAGGTGGAGAGGGCAGGAACACGGCAAAGGTAGAATCTGGAGCTATGGAAAACTCCAAGAGAGATGTAGAGGGAGAGGCTGGCTCAAAGCCCCTGAGACAGACACAAAGTGTCTCACTCACTGAAGGAATCAAAACAGGGTGGGCCTGAGAGGCAGGGTCCAGAGGAGATGGACGCCAGTCTTCAGCTGGAAAGGGACTATGGAGAAGGTTCGGGGAGGGATCGAATTCTTACCCACAACCCAGACCTGCCATGGGTTAGAAGTCATTGACTGTCATTTATCCAGGTCATGTCAAGGCCAGCAAGGTAAGGATGTGGTACTTTTTAAGCTCTGGCAACCAAAATCAGTGGCTATAAGAAATTTGAACTACTTTTGCTCAATTATTGTGTGTGTGTGTGTGTGTGTGTGTGTGTGTGTGTGTGTGTGTTTTCCTTTTGAAACTATTAATGGAAGTTTGGATAAATTTACATTTAAGAATGGTCAATAGATTCTACACATTGATACTGATGAGAAGAGAAATCTGGCTGCTCATAACACTTAGGTAAAGGAGAGCACTATTCTCACTTTACCTGCCCAACCCCTTCCCAAGCACACAAGATTAAAATCGGAGTTTGAAAGAAAGTGACTGATTGAAAATTTGTAGAATTGTTCCTAACAATAGAAACCTGGACATAAGCCAATGTAATTACAGATAAGAATTGATCAGGCCATTGGCCAAAATTTAATATCCCCATTTTTTTCCCTGTATTTTTTACATTCAACAGTCACTGAAATAATGATAGTTAGCATTTACTTTGTGCCAAGTAGTGGTCTTCCAAAACCATTTAAATGGATTGCCTCATTAAATTTTTATTTACCCTTCACCATCCTTGAGATAAGTACTATTTTGACCCCTGTTTTACAGATGAGGAAACTGAGGCCCAAAAGGGGTACATAATTTGCTCATAGTTGGGAGACCTCTGACTCTAGAGGCTACATTCTTTACCATATATGTGGAAGACCTAAATGTGATCTTCAGGAGGTGCCAAAGTGGATCAGATCAATTTCTGTCCAGAGAGCAGGGGCGTAGTCAAATTGTTGAGGGCAGTCATTTGTGGTATATAGCAAACAACCAACAATTGATATAACTTTGTACTTTTCAGCCTATGGTTTTGTCATCATATGGACAATTCCTCTCTGAGGAGGAGGGAGAGGGGTCATGTGGGGGAGGGAGTGTATTCATAGGGAAAGAGTGTGGGTGGGTTTGGAATTAGCATAGCCAGTAGACATTTCACCTCCATATGGAATTACAGTGGCCTCTAATTTTTTTTTTTAATCAAAAAAATGCAAGGATTAGTTAAAGGAACTTGGATAATTTTGTTATGGGCCAATGAAGCTGACAAATTGGGACAGATTGTTAAGACAGGGAATATTTTTCATTTTCTTCCTAAAAGAACACGAAAATAATAATAGTCTAGTTTATGTATTTCCCAGTTCACTAGGGGACTAGGTAGGATGATTAACGAACAGAGTACATACCCAGAAGGCAGGAGACTGTGTCTACGCTCATCTTGCACAAGTAATTTTAAACTCTCAGCCTCAGTTTCCTTTCTGTAAAATAGGCATGCTGGATGGTCTCTAAAGTTCTGACAGCAGTAAAATTCCAAGGCACTCTAACAAGTTTGTTGCGAAGAACAAATAAAATAAATATTTTTAAAGTAGTAAACATTTACAGAAAATGATTTTTTTCTAGTTCATCTTGCCCTGGGCTCTGGGCCCTGTCTCCCTGGCTCCCTAGCTGCTGCTGCCTCCCCACAAAACCCAGAAGCAGGAACCCAACTTCTTTATTAAAGATGAACTTTTTTTTTGGAACAGCTACCCTTGGATGGAGGCAACTGGTAACTACAAGGTGTTGGTGAGAGATTTTTCTACCTAGGAGGAGTTCCCTCCCAGCATGAACAGAGAACTTGGAAGAATATTAGAAAAGTGAGCACTTTGATAAGAAAGGGAGAGACATTTTAGAGGAATATTTATTAGAAAGCAAATCTCCCTGTACATGAAATCTTTACCCCTGCACAGAATGTTCATAAACTCGTGTGTTCTTGCAAATGAGGAATGCAGCCTGGTTTTTTCTGCCTCCTATGTTTGTTTCATCAACAGACCAGTTACCAGATCTGAAAGCCTCAAGGCTCAGCCCCATTTCAGTCTTGCCTGTCATTTCTACAGCCTATTACTCTCTTTTATGAAGCTGAGTTCAGTTTGACTCTGGCTATGTGCTATGTCCTGAAGTTTACAAAACGTTGCTTAGCTTCTTGGGCAGAACGAGACCCGTTATTTTTCTCACATGTCAGTCGCTTTGGGGGCTCCAGGATCAAATGTTTTGTATCTGCCTTGTCTCTGCAGCTTCTCTATTCCCTGCTGTTATCTTTGGCTCTGTTGCTATGGGCGGGAATATTTTTTTGTCCTTGCTTAATAACTGCTTGGCTGCCAGAGGGGCTCATTTCTCATTGTATCGGTGGAGGATTAGCTGAGATGTTTGGGAGATATTTCCTGTATTAAGCAGCAGGGGAGAGCTTGCTGGGCCAGTGCCTTCTTTTGACATAGCGTCATACTTTTTTTTTTTTTCCACTTTCTCCCTTGGAATGTGCTGAGGCCAGTTATTTGCATCCAGAACAGCAACTCCTCCCTGACACTTTGCAGATCTCTATCCCTTTTCCAGGTGCCCTTATATAAACACTTCTTGGAGAGGCTGCAGTAAATCTTAGGCAGTCATCTCAGCTGACTCCCTAATATTTGGGGCTCAACAGCGTAGTGCATCACCCACCTACTTTCCAGGCTTAATTGCCTCTAAACCTATTTCATACTTCAGATTCTTTGACAATTAGTTCATCCACCTTCTATTGGAGCCACCATCTCTCTGACAATTAACTTGAGCCAGGCATTCTATGTTGCCTAAAAGTAATAGGATATCAAGTTTACAGCTCTGTCTGAAACTCTAAACTAACTGCTTGTAGGTTTTTTGTATTCATGCGTCTGCTTGTGCCAGTACTCAAATAACCGAGGAAAGCTATGCAAAGAAATTACCAAAGGAGGGCAAAAATCTACAGATTTTTTGGCTTTTTATTAGCTTGAGATAAAGAAGAATGAAAGCTCAAAATCTGACTGCAAGTCATCACTAAAAGTTAGGTGGCATCGCAGTGCAAATGACCCAGGCTGGTCTCAGAGCAGAAGTCTCCGGGTGTAAAGCTTGAGGTCACCACTTCAAAGCTCTGGAAACTTGGGTGAGTCACTTCATCTCTCTTTTCCAAAATTTCCTCATTTGTAATATGGAATGATTCTGACTCAAAGTTGTTGTGGAGAATAGTGTGAGAACACCTCGTAAACTATAAACATAAGATTACTAGGATCATATAAGAATGTATGTGAAAATATTTGCAAAATGCAGAGAACTGCACAAGTGCTAATAGCTGTAGAGGCTATAGTGGAAACCTAATAAAAATGTAAACACACTTCAAAATGTTGGGAGAACCATTTTCTCCTTGCAATGGATGTTTATCCTTCTTATAAAATATGATCTGAATCTCCTTCCTGAATTAGAGGGACCCCTCACCACACCATATGAGGCAGAGCTCACCTCCCACCAGGGACACACAGCCTCCAGATGCTTGCTTCCCAGTCAAGGGCAGGAAACTAGGGCCAGATGAGGTACAGCCAATCAAATGCTTCTGCCCAGACTTTTCTCTAGAAGCCAGTAATCTGAAGACCCATTCTGGCTACAGGAGGATGGAGGTGTCCACTACATTTGGTTTCTGGACACAGCAATGGTAGAGGAGCCAGAGGTGGTATCCATTGTTCACCCTGGTTGCTGTGAGCCCTGGGTGGCAGTGGTGCCTTCAGTTCTGTGGAGAGCTTGGCTGTCACTCCTGGCTGCCTTACCTCCCAGCCTGGTTTTGTAGACTCAACTCAGAGATTCCCTAAGCTACCCAATATAACTATATATAAAAATGTATTATGGAAATTTTCAAACATACGGAAAATTGAAGGGAGTAGCATAAGGAACCCAGTATACCTATCATCCAGCTCAACAATTATCAATATTTTGCCAGTTGTTTCACCTGTTTCTGCCCTTTTCCTCCTCTCTTGTTTTGTTTATGTTTTTGCTGAAACATTTTAAAGTAAATCCAAGATATGTTATTTCATCCATAAATATCTCAGTGGACAATTCTAACTGATAAAGACTATCTTTAAACATAAGTATGACCATTATGCCCTTTTTCCACACAAACAGATTAATAGTAGTGCTCAGTATTACCCAATATCCATTTGTGCTGAGATCAGCAAGAAATGCTTTGTCTTACATATAAGTCCTTGACTAACACAGTCTCTCCCACAGTTCCACCATCTTGGCCCCCAAATATAAACTTTACCCTCTGAAGGTATTGAAAATAACTTCCCTCTCTTTTCTCTCACTTTATGGAAGAGTGACTTATCTGGTGGGTGAATTGGGAATAAGGAACTGCAATAAGTGACTCAGTCCCTGCTGAGCACCGCCCTGGAGGTCTGCCTGCCCACAGAGCAGCTGCATTCCACCTAGCTCTGGCTTCCATGAGCTGAGCATACATGGTCAGGGCCCAAGCCCACCTTGTACAGTAAGTCTAGAGGTTGGCTTCTTTCTTGAAGAGTGTGAGGAAGTGATTCTGGGTAAATAGACCTGCTTTATAAATCCAAACTGTCCCTAACTGACATATCCCAACATGTGATCTTAGAGCAAAGCTCAACGAAACCTGGTTTGACCACTCATCTACCCCGCACTCTAACTTTATCAGTAATAAAGCTGACATCTTGATCTCTTCCTCTGTTTGATTTTTAGCGTTGGTCTCCAACATTCTAAATTTAGTGGAGAAGAGGGAAAAGGTGATACTATTCATAAGCCATTGACTCTAACATACTTAAATTAATTCAGCAGTCATTACTATAAACCAAACGCAGTGCTTAGGATCAATGACACAAGGTGAAGAGAAGAACGTCCCTGTCATGTGGAGCCCACTGACCACAAAGCAGAAGCAACTCCGCAGGATTCTGGGGCACGGGTTCTGAGAAGGGCTTACAGATGTGGGGGCTTCTGAATGAGCAAGTTTCCTCAGAGAGAGCAAGGGGACACAGGCTTCCAGACAGAGAAGAGTTATCTACAAAAGCCAAGAGAAAGGAAAAGCACACAGTGTAGGGGACAGGAAGGGGTTTGGGGGTGTCAGAGAACCTGGAGCTGATGAAGGAGACAGGCCAGGGCCAGGTGCTGAAGAGGCACACGCACCCACCTAAGAAACTTGGACCCCATTTTAAAAGCAAGGGAGTAACATCGAAGGTTTATAAGCAGAGGCTATTTTTAAAATATCTTTTTTAGCAGAAGCGTGGAGAATGAATGTACAGCAATAAGACAAAAATATGGGGGAACACTTAGGAGCCTACTGTCAACAATCCAAATGGGACACAGGAAGATGTGAACCAAGGGGGCAGGCAGGGCACTGATTCAAAAGCTGTTCTGGAGGTTTGAGATCTGGTGCACTTTTTCCAAAACAGAATTTTTATGTAAATATACACAGACTACAGCAAGATTAAAAAAAAAAAAAAAAAGAAACAGATGATGAAGAGAAAATAAGGGTAAGGAGGGACATGAAATGGAGCCAGGAGATTAGCACAGTGTGTGTGTGTGTGTGTGTGTGTGTGTGTGTGTGTGTGTGTGTGTGTGTGTGTGTGTGTAAATAATTAGAAGGGAAAGGCAGCAAGGGATGGATCACAAAGTTGGCTCTTAGCTATGTAGCAGTCAACACTGGCAGAGAAGAATCCTTGACATATTGCAATGCTTATAAGATAAAAGTAAACCAGTTGTTCAGGAGAAGAATAACCCTTCCTGAATCTAAAGCCAAAGCCCATCTCTTCTGGGTCCTTACAGAGAGGATACATATAAAGTAAGTAATAATATCCGTAGCAATATTCTCAGTGTAGACAGTGAGTTCAAAGGGAGGTTCCTTCCAGTAATGTTTTATATTCAACCAAAGGTAATAAACTGAAAATGTGTTTTTTAATGACTGACTTCTTTCACTTAACATAACGGTTTCAAGGTTGTTTGTGTTGTAGCATTCATCAGTTTTTCCTTCCTTTTTATTGCCAGAAAATATTGCTTTGCAATTAAAAGTGTTTTGGGGGGCCGGCCGAGTGGCTCAGTTGGTTAAGAGCTTGCTCAAGAGTTTGAGCTCTGAGCAACAGCGGTTCGATGCCCGGCCCGAGCTGAGCTGCTGCTGAGCTGCCAACAGGTGGCAGGATGACTCAGCTAAAACATAAAAATAAAAAATTTTTTAAAAAGTGTTTTGGTCTTGTCTGGTTCCAACAATCTTGCTGGAGATAAAAGACTCAACCTTTCAGGTCTCCTCTTCATGGCTTTGCCTCTCCTGAGGTAGGTGTACAGCCAGTATGTGACTTCATGATGGCTGTGGATTGGCACCAACAGGCCTCACTCTGGGCTCTCCGGGTGCCTAGTAGCATTCCTTACCTCCCTGAGCACTGGACACATGCTGCCTTTCACTGCTTCTGTCTGCCCACAGGCATCTGTTGTCCTCACTTGATGCAGAGCCTGAAGATATCCCATCTGACCAGCCCACCTTGACTCTTTAGCCACTGCCACCCTTCAGAACTTCAGCCACATCTTCCTTCTTTCCAACTTGCTGATCATGCGTCCCCCAGGGCATACAGGGATTTCTGGATCACTCCATGTCACATGGGAGTGAGGGAAACTCAGAAGCTATACCACAGGTATATTCATTGCCCACTGTGTTGCAGGACCATTATGATTCAGCCGTGACTTCCCCATGCTAATATAAGGCCACTTGGGGTAGCCATCTCCTCCTAGAGCTCAGAGTGAAGTGTGGGCACAGCTCTCTATGCTTTACATGTTTCCCTCCACTTCTCTATCAACACCATTTTCTGGGGCTCCAGCTCACTGTGAGAAGTCAGGACACACGTGTCTGTCTTATCTCTCCAGCCCTTCCCCCTTCTCACATTGAATCTTAAGGATTAGGCTTTCTGTTCTCTCATGGAAGTAGGGCACTTCCTTTAGGATATGGATCCTGAAACCTCTCCAGCCTTGACTTATGGTAAATTCAATGTTTAGCCCACAAAGGCTGGCTCTTGATATGTAACTGGTATTTTAAGGAATTTGGAAAAAACTTGTCTCTCAATAAAGTCCTGCTTTGAAGACTAATCTTACTAGGAACTCAGAAATCCTGTTTATGTTGTCAAATACTGAATATTGACCCCCTTTTCTCCATTTTCCTATTATAATAGAGCTCCCTTCCCCACTTCCACTTCAGAGATAGGTGCTCATAGCTGGCCAAACTGGGAGAAATCACACAGATGAAAATATGAAAAAGAAAAATTATTATTTCTATTGTAAACTTTCTTTGGAGTAGGAAATGAGCAATAGCTGATAAATAGACTCCCCAAGGCTCTTTGTTTAGATACATGAAGATGAAAGACAACCTCTAGTTTCTGATTTAGGTAAATACCCTAAACCAGGATGGGAAACACAAGAAGAAGATTAAGGAAAATACTCAGTCTACATCAGGATATTAGAGGTGAGGTGTTCATTTGACATCTGGGTGCAGGTGCTCAGGCAGAATCTGGACCCTAAGCTCCAGAGAGCATGGGCTAGAGATGAAGATTTAGAACACAGTACCATTCAGGTGGTAGTTGATGTGGAGAGCAGCAATTTCCCAAGGGGATGGCTGCAGATTACACTTTAGGCAGTGTCAAGCCTTTAGGAGTTGTTTGGAGTTTACACAGAAGTCATCCAAATTGCTTTGTTCTGGTAAGAAGGTGGTTCAGCAGTGTCGAAATAAATCCCATGTGACATTGCGTTAGCCTACCTTGTACCCCAAACATACGTAGACATGGACTTCAACATTTCCTCATTGCTTATGAACTGCACAAAACCCTAAATTCCAGGTCCTCCAAAGTACAACTCACTTTATTTTTGTAATCTTGCCTCCCAGTGCTTCCTGATGCTTACTCTATGCTCCAATCAAATAATAAGATTTCTCTCCAATCCCTGAAAAACCCTGTGTTCATGCCTTTGCTTTTGATATTTCTTCCTCCTGGAATACTTTTCACCCCAGATCTTGTTTCCCAAAATCTTGTTCATTTAAAGGAGTCCTGCTCAGATGCCACTTCTGTGAATAGTTCTCTGACCATTAAAATTCTGCAAACATTTGTTCATATAATACGTGCAAAGCACTGTGGTAGGCACTGAAAAGGGTGACAGTATGAATGGGACTCAGTGCTACCCTCTAAAAGATCAAATTCAGCAATCTGTGTAACCCACCAACTCTTATTATTAGGTAATCTGTATTTTTCAAAAGTTAGCCCACTCGCCCCCTACATACTGTTAAAATTCAGATTTAAAGGCCGCACCCCAAATCCACTGGATGAGAATGTCCAGTGTGGAGCTCAGAAATGTGCATTTTTGAACAAGTCTCTCAGTGACCTTACTGCCATGAGTAGAATACGTGCCTTCCTTCCTAACAGGGTAATTGTTAAGACACAGTTAAGACCTACACATGACAATGCTTTAAAAGCAGCATTTCAAAGGACTGAGGTAGATATCATTTAACCAAAGTGCATTTTTCTTTTCTCTTTAAAAATCCTTTACCTTTTGCCATTGACCTTTAGCCACTTCTGTTCTAGCCTAGAGATGGCACACATGATTTTTAGGAGAATCATACTGTCTGTGGGATGGAGAGGCCTATGCAAGTATCAGGTATTACTCATATCTTCACTGTAAACTCCACCCAGAATCTGAAAGCCTGGTTTTCCTCCAGTTCCTTACATCACCACCAACTTTGATTAGGAACCATAAAAAATAGGAAGCATCTGGAGGTCAAAATCAGAGCTGGCCCTGGACGAGATAGTTTATCAGCAGTGTCTACTGCCTCTACTTTCTTTGCTTACCCCCACTCCTCATCCCCACCTTGCAGGCATCCTTTAGCCAAGACACCTTTCCTAGAGCTGATGACCTAATTCTTATTAAGATGTTAATGACTTAGTAGCTAACCCAGGTTTTTAAAAAGGAGAGGACTATGAGATGGGGCTTAACACAGAGAATGAATAACTGGTGGTGGAGTTGTAGTCAATAATAACAAACAAGTAAGGGATATTTTTAGTGGGAGGAATTTTCTATAGCTTCCTACTATGATGTAATGCAAGTCACCTCTCACCAAGGCCGGCTTTCCTAGGGCCAACCTTGCTGATTAAGAGCATTGGTCATTCAATCTAGGCACCAGGAACAGAGCACCTGATGGGCAAACTGCCAGAACTCATTAAAACCCAGAAAGAGAAAGACCATCGTACAGTTACGATGAGCACATCTCAGGCTGCAGCTAATCTGGGCTTGGGAAACTTTCTGGCCTGGCCTAGCACCAAAGCCACAGAGCACTGTAGTTAATCCTCTAGGACTTGAACGATGTCCAGGATCATCTCCGGGAAGGGCTGATCGCCTGTTTCTAGGCACGGCTGGCCTCCACCCATATCCTGGTGGGATACAGTGAGAGAAAGGCCATGTGGAAAAAGGAGATAGTTTAGTAAAACAGAAAGAATTTTCTCTGATATTCAGGGAAGCCTAAGATCTGGACCCACCACTGCTGCTATTAAACTCAGTCACCATAAGCAGATGACTTCCCCAGCGACAGGCTGTGTCCTCATAGGAAAAGGGAGTGCCTTAGATTAGGTGCCTTAGAATTAAGATCCATGCCAGCTCCTAGAATTCATTATTTAATGTGCAAAAATACTTGGAGCTGGTGCAGAATCCCAGGCTCTACCCGCATAATCAATCTGCATTTTAACAAGATGCCCAAGTATTTCAATTGTACATACGAAGGTATGACAATTCAGTTTGCAAACTCATCCTAGAAAAAATACTACATACCACATTGCTGAATACCACTATGGTCACCGTCAAAGTGCTCCCCTTGGGAGGCTATGCACTAATGCCAGTGCCTAGTCCACCCCTCAAAGTAATTTTGGGACTCTTTTTCTGGAATGTCCATCAGAGATGTCGTCGTACTACCCTTGATGTCCTGAATGTCATCAAAATGTCTTCCTTTCAATATTTCCTTTATTTTTGGATAAAGAAAGAAGTCTTGGGGGCCAGATCAAGTGAGTAAGAGGGTGTTGCAATACAGTTATTTGTTTACTGGCTTAAAACTCCCTCACAGGGCCGGCCGAGTGGCACGATGGTTAAGAGCTGGCTTGGGATGCCAGAGGGCCCCGGTTCGGATCCCACATATGAGGGCCAGTGACACTGCCCTCTACAGCTAAGATGCTGAACAACAGCTCAACCTGGAGCTGGGCTTCTGTGAGTTGCTGGCGACGGCGTAGGCTGCAGCCCCTGCTGCAGTGGGTTGCCATGGGCTACCGTATGTAGCCATCAGCCAGCGTGAGCAGCCAGCAGCCACTGTGAGTGGCCGTCCAGAAGCCGGCGACTGATCTGCCTCACCCGGGAAGAGCGCAAATATGGTGCCAACTTGGGCCAGTGAAGCAACGTCCTCCACAACTAGATTGAAGAACAAAACGACAGCAACTTGTCTGTTCCCCTTCCCCCAATTCCCCAGTGCTGTTCCCATCCCCCAATTCCCCAATAAAAATCTAAAAAAAACCCCAAAAAACTCCCTCACAGACAGTGCTGTGGGAGCTGGTGCATTGTTGTGATACAAGAGCCATTAACTGTTGGCGAAAAGTTCAGGTCATCTAACTTTTCCACACAGCATTTTCAGCACTTCCAAATAGCAAACTTGGTTAACTGTTCGTCCAGTTGGTACAAATTCATAATGAACAATCCTTCTGATATCAAAAAAAGTTGGCAACATCATTGCAACAGGTTTGCGAACTTAATTGTCAGATCTTCATATGAGTTTGAGAAAGACCACTTCAATGTGTGCAGCACCTGACTAAGCATCATGACACCTCAAAGCTTTTATTGGTTCCTCATGACCCCAGAATAAATCCAGACTCCTTAACAAGGCTTTAGGGCCCCTGCTAGCTGGTCTCTGCCTTCCTATCCAGCTTTGGCTCCCAGAGTTCCCCCTTCACTCTCTCCTGTGCTGCCACGAGGACCTCTTTTACTGCACTGAGGAGGCTACATGGCTATCAGATGTAAAATTCCCTCTTCCTGGTCTATTTTCTGCAGAACCCCTGCCTCCTCCCCCCTCTCCCCCAGCCCCCTTTGTTAACTCCTCTTTATTCCTTGAACAAATATTTAGGAAACATTTCCTATGTCAACTACCCTTCTGAGGACGGTTCTCATGGAGCTTATATTCCAAGCCTTCCAAATTTCACCTTCAAGTCATCTGCCCAAAGATGGTTCCCCTGACCCCTAGAGAAGGTGAAATTCTGTGATCTGTACTCACAGCCACCTGCACAACTCTGTAGTCCATCATATTTTGCTGCAGTTACTGACACTGTCTTCCGTTCCATTTGACTGTAGCCCTGTGAGGGCAAGGCCTATGTGTCTTGTTTGCTGCTCGCGTCCCCTAATGCCTAACTCACAAACTGGCACAGAAAGGTGCTCCATGAATATTCAACCAACAGAAGGAAGGGTTCCAAAGACAGGGAGGGATACGGCTGAGATATGCAGAAAGAATTAGCGATGTGACAGTGGAATTCTGCTGGCTCTCATCACAGATACAAGAGAACAGCTTTTATCTTTGACCCCATTTCTTTGATCTAAACTTCCAAAGATATCATCTGTACCCATAGTGTATATCCTCTGGAGAAAGAAAATCTAAATAGGCATCCACGATGAAATTTCGATCTGCCCAGATCTGACTGGGATGCAGGCCTCGCTCTCCCTTCTAGCAAGAAAACTGCTGAGAAAATTGCAGAGATTGTGGGGGTGAAGTTGGGCATGAACCCCACCAGGGGTCTGGGTTGTGTGCTGCTGTCTTCAAGCCCTGGTGGGAGGCACAGCCACTTGCTTCCTAGGTGAATGGAGGAAGAAGATGGCTTCTGATGTGTGTGGGACAGACTATTCCCTGCAGGAGGAGGCTGAGGCAAAGACAGGAGCAGATGTACAAAGACAGAAGTTTAGGGATTTTCAAAATAAAATTTTATTTAGAGTTAGTGGAACATAAAGATTTATTCTAAATTGATTAATTGGGATAGTCAATGAAAGAGATGTGTCTTTCCTCTCTCCCTTTATCTTTATAGGTGGTTGCAGTGTAAAAAAAGTGGAAACCTAAGGAAATTCAAACTGGTCATTAGAGGCCACAAGGTCAACTTTCAGAGCTCTTGACTTTACTGCTTAGTATCAAAAGGTAATCATGAAACCATAGGGTTAAATCTTTTAAAAAATGTCCTTCTACCTTCAGCTCATCTTTTTAATTGAGTTTCCAAGACAGATAAGGCAGAATGTATTGATCCCAGGTTAGCTAGGGAACAGGCTAAGCTCTGAGAGTTAATTGATCTTCCCCAGGTCACACAAACACTCCTGACTTCCAGCTTCCTGTGGTTTCCATTAGACGTTCATGCCATGGCATGAAAACCACTATGAGGTCAGGAAGATAGCTCTGTAACCTTCAGCTCTGAGCAAAATTGGTTACGACTGCAGCTGACATACACATCCTCATGCAGCCCAGCAGTGAAGGTGAGCAAAAGGTCACACCAAGTCAGTACAGAGGCTGTGCCTCTACTGGGTTTAGAAAACCTTAGAATAAATTCCTTTTTCCATAACAATTTTTGTTATGTAAACTAACCAAAAGAAAGCAAACCCAAGTTTCTGCATATTTGAATTGTTTTTGTATTATTTTAGCTGGTCTCAGAGTGCCTGTGAGTCAGAAGCAATTTCAGGAAATGCTGTCCATGTCACCAGCTGGAATCCAGGTTCTTGTTCTCCAAGAGCCCTAAGACCCATGTCCATGTGTTTATGCAGTGCGCGCGCACACACACACACACACACACACACACACACACACACACCAGCTCTCACACATGCCTACACTCACTTTCACAAGCTGGCATAGTCGCATACACTCACACATACAATTCATATACACACATAGCTTCCCACACACCCTCTTACATATGCACACTCACATCACACATACAGCCACACTCAGACACCCATACAACATACATTCACATGCAGACACTCACACAAACATGCACTGTCACGTATATGCATCATACATGCACACACACTCTAGTCTCTTGCCAAGTCTTCCTGATACTAAATATAAGCGTGGTGTATTCCACACAAAAGGCACTGATTATTTAGATGTTTCCAAATGTCCACATGTTTTGCTTGCTTGGTGGATCTCAGAACGTTTGGCTGAGGTAAGCTTTTCTCTGCAGCTCCCTCTCTCTGGGGACGTGTGAATCAGTTAGTTATTCCTAATCATCCCTTACCACCAAAGCAAAGCAGTAGGGAAATGCTGACAATTATCTCTGCCTCCATTGCAAAAGATAGATGTTAGAAAGCTGCTTCGGAGGACATGGGGACTGAAGGGACTTTGCAAAGTGACAACTCCAACCCTCTCCCTCAGAAGCAGCCATCTTTCCAAAGAGAGAAGTCACAGTCCCCCTCCTTCCACCCCGGCTTATCTGCCTTCTTTCTCATAACTTCTCAACAAAGGTCCGCAAGCCCTTCACACCTTCTAACCTTTCCAAAATGGTACATTGCAGGTCATATCAAACTTCCTCAGGGACTTTTAATCCTTGCAGAGTCCAGGGAGGCCAGGACACAACGATGGCTCTCTGTCTGTGGGAACAAGGTTCTCTTCTGTAAAATGTGATAGAATGCACTACAGTCTTGGCTTTTATACAAAGCCAATGTTTATTCTTATCTATTTGTGTTTGTTAAGTGTTTTTATTTAGTTTTGTCTACTTCCTTTTGGCGTCTATCTGCCTCAGTTTTGTCTCCCTCAGATTATAAACACATAGAAGAGGGAGACTTTCTCTGGGCAATGGTGAGTATAAGAATCCCAGAAATTAAGCCCTCAGTTAGTGCTTTTGGGTGATAGCAGTAATGATGGAAGATTGTAACAATGAGCTCTGCTGGTTTATATGCATGTAAAGGTGATTTTATTTCAGAAGGTGGGTTACTGATTTGCTTTGGGGCATTTTGTGTCTCAATGATAGTTCAGACACAAGTAACAAGGTGACATGTCGGTGTGGACAGCACAAAGCTTTTTCTTATGACAGTTTATACCAAATTTAGCACTAAGAAGGCTCTGCTGAGTGGAGAGAAAAGTAAAGCCCGATCTGTTAAAAGACCTCTGTCTTCCAAGCAGGTGTTGAGGACTAGAAGCAGATGAAGAGTTTTCTGATACTCAGTGATAGGAGGTATCCCCACTGCAGGGTGAGGCTATGGGAATGAATTACTGAAAGATGATTCAATGTGATACTCATTTACCACTTAGCAGACTGCCTCGCATGTAGTCGAACCTCAAAACTGTGTGGAATGAATGAATGAATGAATGACTCCTCCTTCTTTCCATTGCCACTTGTGAGTATATTCCTTAGATGTGCCCATATGTCTCACCTGTACATGGTAGCCATGTCTTCCCAGTGATAAGTTCCATAAATAAATACTATACCCTCACTTCTGCTATAATCTCCCTGTAATGCTATGTTTGGGAGCATGTGATGGAAATCCCTTCAGAAAATAAAGGACTTTTCCTTTCTTACCCCTCAAACAGTGTTACTTTGAATACAGCTTTCTATTATGAAGAGTTCCAGGGTTGTTTCTCAGCCTTGGTTTGGGCTTTCAACATAACACATCTGCCATCTATTACATTAGCAGCTCCTATCAGGCAGGACTCAGAGACACTCCGCATTGTTTACCCTAAACCCCATGTGGCTACTGTAAATATGTGTTAATAAATATCATAGTCAAGAATTTCTCAGTGTTTTCCACCAAAGGACCTGCTGGAGGCACATGAGCACGTTTATCACTGATGCCTGGGGATACATTCTCCTCCAAGACTGTGTTATTTTAAAATGTATGTAAATGTTGCATTCTACTCTATAAAATGTTTTGCTATAAAAATGGTTTCAATTTTAAATTACTGGTTAAAATTAGTTAACTGGTTAACGTCCCCCAACCTGGACTAAACCGGCTAAGGATATATGTCATGGTGTCCTATGGCTTTTAGTACCTCCTGCTTGAGGACATGCTTTTGAGTGTGAGAATTCATGGAAAAGTAGTCCCAGTGGGCAGGAAGTATGGGGGGAGGGATGTGCCAGGAACTGTTTATGGAGACCATATGGTGGAGGGAGTCTAAGGACACCCAGATACCAAGACTGATAGTACATAATGATACTGAGAAGTTAGGAAACCTCCTGTGGCTGGCAGACACTGTGCTTGGGAATGGTTGCCAGAAAATGGACTGTTCTTTACAAAAATAGACGGGTAAAGTGTCATGATACCCACAGATTTGGGGTATGTAGCAGCAATCTCTGAACAGGCAAAACTAAACATTGACTGCTTGAAGAAAGTGGGTGCCATCGCTGTTGTGTAAAATGGGTAAAAGAATACTTATCTCATACGATTATTTTAGATTTCATTGAAAGTACATGTAAATATACTTAGCAATACTAAATACTAAATAAATGGAAGTCATTATTATAATCATAATCATTATTGTGAATGCTCATTATTATAACCCCCACAAATACTCAGAAAGGAATTGCCCTAGTAGAAGTTACTGTGTTTGTATGTAAATAACATTACTCTCTTTGGAAGAAAGAACTCAGTAAACTGAGTTTATATAAAGAACTCAGTAAACTTAAGTTTATATAACATAAAATACAGATTTCCATCTTGAACACAAATAATTTGGGGAAGAATGAAAGAGAAGAAAAATGGTAGAAATTGCCATTGTGAAATGGCTTGAAAATTTCCAACACCTAGTTTCATAAATGGAAAAATAATTCATCCAATAACCATTATTTTATGGGCAGTTGGTATTTGTCAGGCACTTTGTGAACATTTTCTCGTTCAATCACAAAACCTTATGAGGGAGTCACTGTTATCAGAAAACTGCTCAGAGCCTGTCAGAATCACTGCCGTTATCAACCACAGCATTCACCCAGGCTTCACACCAGCCAATGGAGCTGGGACCCAAACCCAACAAAGGAATTCCTGACTCCATGGTTTTCCCACCCTGATTCACAGCAAAGAACCTCAGATGTCCCACTTCCCTGTCCTAACTTCTGTTACATTCCAGGAGGGGGTGTAGCAGAGGGCTTAAGTGACTGGCCTTTGGGTCAGACTTGGCCTGTGGTCAAGTGGCAGCTCAGACACTTTGTAGCAGCATGACCTTGGACGGACGGCTACTCCATTCCTCTAAGCCTCAGTTTCCTCCCAGCTAAATAAGGTTGATAATTAAGAGTACCTTTCACGTGAGGTTTATTTATTTATAAAATGACATCAGATTGTATGGTTGGTACATAATAAGCATTACTATTTCAAAAAGGGTTATTTCGTTATAATCTCTGGGTATCCAAAACCGTTGGATGAGCATCCGGCCCCACAGTGAGCTCTCAGATCCAATGAGGCAGCATTGCAAAAGATCTTCCCGACTTCAAGACCAGGTGGCTCCAGCTAACACTGATTTTAATTACCTTCGGAGTCGATACCTCCCAGGTTAAATAAAGAGTTGCCTAAGGTCTTACACGCAGTCCAGGGCCAGACATTGTTATGAAAGCCAGGTGGTCGATTACACAATTATTTTTAAATCTTGCTCACTTTCTCCTCGCCCATGGCAATGTTGAAGCTGGAAGTATCAGGCAGGAGAACAGAAGATTTTAACAAGGTGTGACCCTCCTGGTGACATTTCCTGTTTGTTCTAAATGAGGGATTTTAGAGCCATACACCCATTATGGGCTTTCAGAAATAGAGAAATCTCTCTGGGGAGCCCTGGCACTGTTATGTAACTCACTTCCCCTTGCTCCACCATTTACCACGCTATTCCGGTCAGGTTTCTGTGTTTGTTTCCCCAGGTGCCATCTAGATAGTCAGCACACACACAGTGATCTTCAGAGGAAAGCAGGGCAAACAAAGGAAGAGAGGATGGGTCCAGCAAGCAAAAAGAAAGCCAAACAAAGGCATATGGAGCTCATCATGGAAGAAGCTAAACTCCCCAAGCCGGGTAAATGTGTGTGAGCGCTGAGGGCACATCTGAAGCAACTCTTTTGCTGTGAGCCTTGCAAATTATTTTGTGGTTTCTGCAGAGTTCCTTTTGGGTGATGGCTTTCAAGCACCACCTAAGCCCATCCCAGCTCAGCACTTGGAAGGCAATTTGTAGAGATATTTCTGCACACTGGAAGAACATCACTTTATGCAAGATTTAGCCAAGCCATGAATGCAGGGGCGACTCTCATGCACAGACGAATGCACATGCGGACAGGGTCTCCACTGCATGGATCAGCTGGAAATTTCAGGGGGAAAAAAAGTCAAATAATTAATATCGTTTGACAAAAGAGTTATTGGAGTTAATTTTTCTCTTTATAACATCTTTAAACACTGATTTAGTCAAAGGTTTTTATTGAGTTACTTCAAGTCACGTGCTACTGTCTGCTCTGCAGTACCTGCCCCCAGGCAGAGGCTGTAAGGAAAAAGCTGCAAGTCGAGCACACATTCGCCACACAGACGCCCGCAATCACGCTGTAATCACAAGCGTGTGTTGTGGGTGACTTGAGGGAGTGACTGGTGGGCACCTTCTGTCTCCTTTCGTTTTTCAGGATCAATCAAAAGTAACAAGAGAGGGAACACTGGCCAGCGAATGCACCAACACCCAACATTTTTCCTTTGAAGCCAGAACTCTTTTGACCTCAGGAGTCACTGATTTGCCATTAAGCCCCAGAGGTGTCACAGCAAGGTCAGCAGAGATGGCTCCAGGGGGAATGCTTTCTTAACTTGGTAAATTTATCAAGACTGGAAAACTGAAACAACCCTAGAACTTGACGTGGTCTTGTGTGTTCCCCTTTCACCTGGTTCCCCTTTGAAAGTAAATCTATAGCAGACATGAAATAGGTTGGTGGGTTGGGGGAGGGAAAAGATGGGTTAGTCTTTGTTTTATCCCTTGGAACAGGTTTTAAGGACTTCTCAGCTAATACTAAGGCTAAATCGCAATCATTTTCAAGTGTAACTAGAAGGAGACAGAATATTCTATCAGGGTTTTGAAGCTAGTTTAGAGGTCCAGGCTGGGCTATAGGTCAATAGAACACAGCCAAATTTGGCCAGAAAGGAAAACACAGAACAATGAAGTTGAAAGTGGCCACATGAATAGCAGGTGAGGCAAGAACACTGAGAGACGTGTGCTAGCAGAAACAATGTTCGCAAGAAAATGTGTGAAAAGTTGAATAGGAAATCTTTGAAAATTCAGCACTGAAGCGCTTGAAGGAACTCTGCGGAAGGTTTGGGGCTCTGACTAAGCATTTCCAAATCTCAGATTATATGTTTTTGTACACTGAAAACCCGAGACATGACCCATACTAAGGACTACACACTTACTCTGTTCCCAGACCGTATATGAAACTAAACCCTAAGATCTCCATTCAGTAAATCTAGAACCAGGTACCCAGTTTATGCACAAACCTGTCTTACTGTGGGGAAGATGGAAGATATGGACGCTGACTCTCAAATGTTTAAAATCGTATTTCCACCAGGGCTTCCTAAGTGGTTATTTCAGAATAACAGATCCTGGTGGAAAACTGTTGAACAGGATTAATCTTCCAGTCTCATAGTACAATTCAATTATTTTTGTAGCCCTAAAGTGTTTACCATCAATGTGAGTAAATTAATTTTTAAAGGTAACAGTTTCCCCTCTCCCCATCTTTCTTAAGGATGCAACATCCAATCTGCCCTGAACCAGCAGAGACCACTCATCCATTCAAATGAACCCAGGCTGTGATCCCTGAGGAATATTAACTTCCCGGCTTGAAGAGAAGGTATTGCAAATTGCAGATATTGCAAAATCTTCCAGTAAAGCAGCTTTCCCCAAAATGTGCTCCCCAGAGATATTTTGCAAAACTAGCATTCTATAATCAAATAAATTTGGGAAACACAGGGTTAAACTGAGTTACAAGTTTTCTTAAGTGTATGTTTTGGTTTGTTACTATATATTGTGAATCTCCAAGCAAAGAATGTGGCATTTTTTAATCTTATTTGACCATGAAACCCTTTCTTAATAAAAATGACTTCCAAGAACCAGTGCTCCATGGAACACATTTTGGGGATCTCTGTGTTAGGGGCCCATATCCCAGAATATGCTCTCCCGCAGACTTCGCACAGACACAAGGAGAGTGATCCCAGATGAGCCAGGCCCCTAGCCACCGTGTGCTACTATGAGAAGTTTTCCTTTTTTATGAAAATGTTCATGACTAGAATTTATTATGTTTTCTCCCAATAGTTTCCCTGTGATCACAAGACTTACTTTCTACCCAGATCTCTTATTTGGGTGTGATGAGTTTGGTCTCGTGTGTTCCATCCCCAGTTCCATGTGGACATGTTACTTTCGGTCACATTTAGCTGAGGAGCCCACTGGGAACAATTATCCTTTTCCTCTGAGAAGGATGATGGGCTCAATCCTTCAAAGGGCCACTTTGCACAGAGAAAAACATAGTCCTGAGTCCCAGACTGCTGAAACCCCAATTCTAACGAAGGGCCTGGGCTCCAAGACAGGCTGGGGTAGAGACCGCTGGTGACTCAGCACCTCCTGTCACCACCCCTGAAAAACAAGTCCAACACTGTCTTGCAGACAGTGGACCAGCATCTTCTGTGCATGAGACAGCACATGAGGCTTAGTCAGCCTCCGTCCTAAGTCCTTTTGCTGAAGAGACAATGGCGACAGGAAGGAGGGAGGCACGTGTCTGGCGGGGAGCTGTGGCTCTTCCCCAGCTGGCAGCTTGGGTACCTCTATCTTCAGTGAGGACTTTGCCAACATAAGAAATGCAGAATCAGGTCCCAAAGAATCAGATGGGTTGACTCCTGGTTTCTATCACGTTCTTGGAGACATGAAGCCTGGAAACCACAACACATCTGTTTTTAAGTTTTCTTGTTTCAAACAATACCTTTTTCCAAACATTAAGTGAGAAAAAAATGACAGCAGCGTGAATAATCTGCAAGCCAGATATCTGGGAGTGGCCTGAGCTTGAGTACAGGTGTCCACCTAGAGGACAGAAAGGGTGATCCGCAGGTAAGAGAGATGGTTCTCACAAGGGCAGGGGCAGCTGCACAAACACCCTGAGCCTCTCCAAGGAGCTCAGAGAGCCTTGTGAAAGTAAACGGATGAAGTCATGCTGGCAAACCTTGTGTCACCCTCAAGTAATTAGGACCTTTGCCCAGCCACCTCCCAGACCCAGCCTAGCACACCCACAGGTGTGTTGTCCTTCTCCAGCTGGCATAACAAGGCCATGCCAGCTCTGAGGCCGAAACAGCCCAGGGCTATCCAACACTAATATGGCCAGGCCATAGAAGCCAAGCCAGGAAGACGAGGGAAGACTTTCCTCTGCAAAATGAAAATAAATTGCAAAATGGCATTGTATGTGTGGTTGCCCTGGAGAAGAAGGATCTGGAGAGGAGTAAAAATAGAAAGTTGTCAGAGCTCTTCAGTGAGGTTTATTTCCGCAAAGCCAGGTGGTCTCAGGGCACCAGACTGGTGTTAATTGCCACAGTGCTGGGATAAACAGAAGAAAGAGCCAGCCACAAAGCTTGCCCAGGTCTCAGACCCTCCTGGGAACTTACAGGAGGCCAGGGATACCATCCTCCAGCACTTTTGTACAGCTTTTCCATTTACATGATCTTATTTATGAGAAAGGTAGAATTGATTAATCCCACTTTAGAGATGAGGGAACTCAGGACTGAGGACAAGTACGGCTTTCCGTTTGCTCCATCAGGCACTGAAGGATCCAGGATTCAAGCCCCTGTTTCTCTTACCACAACATTTGTGTTTTGTTTGTCTCTTAATAGTTTAGGCTACAAAAGCCTTCAGCTGAGCAAGCTCACCTTTCCTGCTTGTGGGGGCAGTTGGGGGTAGATGGGGATATGACTCCCCAAACCCATTAGAAGGTAGCATCTTTTAACTCATTCTGTTTTTATCCCAACTGCTCATCAGTTTAGGCTTAAGGAGAACAAGCAATATGTACCAGAAGCTTGAGGAGAAGGCAGGATG
The DNA here is from genome assembly GCF_001890085.2 of Hipposideros armiger. Classification (NCBI taxonomy): domain Eukaryota; kingdom Metazoa; phylum Chordata; class Mammalia; order Chiroptera; family Hipposideridae; genus Hipposideros; species Hipposideros armiger. Next base: position 1,050,329 of record NW_017731680.1, read on the forward strand.
TATGCTGGAAGGTGGGCAGGTGGGGACAGAAGGGATTACATCATCCCAACTTGCTTCTGCTCACCCTCCCCTTCATACTCGGCCCCAGTGACTCTACAAGTCATGCTCCTCTAAAAATCTTAAGAAAGGGTTTGTGATGCGCCCCAATAAGGCCAACCAGAACCTAAGTATGTGCACAGTCAAACTTCTGTATTCTGGATGGCAAATGGCTTGGTGCTAATCATTACATGCTTGGAATATTTTGGGTGACATTTTTTTGCAAGAAAAAAACTAGTCTTTGTTTTCCATCTTATGCCCTCGATGTCACTGGGCTGAAATACTGTAGAACTTGCCATCATTGCAAATATACACACAGACATGGCATTCGGTGGGTGTTCTCTATACATTGAAGAGCTGTTAGCTTACAGCACAGTGATGACTTTTTGTCCCCTGGAAACACAGATCCATTTTATTTTCTCTGGGTCACATGCCTGATCTCATGAATTGAATTTGCGGCTCAATGCTCTAATGGTCCCTTTTAACTACTTCTTCTTTTATTTCCACCACTCCTCTCCGTTGCCCTTCTTCTTATGAACATTTTCCTTCTGTGTTGCCCTTTTCATTCCTCTCCACTTCTGTCACTTTACTTTCATTTAGATACAAATGCTGCTACATTGTTACTATTGACAAATCACAGTTGTTTTCAGACTGCTCAGAAAACCGTTGGATTGCTCAGAAAACTGTTGGATTGCTCAGAAAACTGACCCATCATGGTCCACTAATAGAAAGTGCTGGGGTCCTCGGTTTTCAATAGTGAACAACCGAATTTAGCAAAAGTATACTGAGCACCACTACTCACCGAGTGCCCATGAGGAAAACAAGATAAATAAGACAGAAATCTCAACCACAAAATGCTTGGGCATCTAAATGATGGAACCAATTCTGCAGTCTCCCACGTTGCTTCACCATCCCAAGAAGGCTTCCTTTCTGCATGGCATGCACACAGTAGGTGCTCAGTACATGCTTGAATGAAATGAACACTCTGCCCCCACTAATTCTAACTTCAGAGCCTGAAAGTTTTCTAAAAGATGGGATTATAAAAAGACATGATTGATTGAGCATAGAGAATGAGACAAAGGTTTTGAAATGATATAGCCATAAATTTTGGACAAAATGCAATACACTGACCAGGTATCTTCAATCTTCCTACTTCCTCTAATACCTCAGGCTCAGTCTGTCTGAGGCTGAATGGGAGATACAGTAAGTTCTTACTTAACGAACGAGTTCCGTTCAGGGAGAATGTTGTAAGTCAGATTCGTTCGTAAGTCTGACGAAGTGAGTCTTATACACCTTTGACACAAATACAGTATACAATGTAAAGCCAATGGTTGAATGATTCATATTATAAAAACAAGTGACGTCTACCATCTTTTTGCCTCGGTCCAATCTCTCAATTATTTTCACTTTTGTTTCCATGGTTATTGCTTTGCGCTTCCTAGCAGTCCCCTCCACATCACCACTGCTTTTCCTCTTGCTTCCGGACATCCTGGGCTCTGACTGAGCACTGTACTACTGTACACTATCACACTGTACAGTAAGCACACAGCAGCACAGCTGTGACAATGTCTGGCAGACACGTGAGCTACTTCCACAATTTGTTTGCATCTACGAATGTTTGTAATGCGAGGTCCATTCGTATCTGTGAAATTTCGCAACTCGAATATTCATAAATCGGGGACTTACTGTATTCTGCCAAAAAAGGGCAAGGTCAACTCATGAGCTAAACCCTAGCCCAGTCTCTTGGACCACAGGTATTTCTCCCAATACTTGAACAGGATGGGCTCATTTGTGGGGGATGAGGGAGAGGAAATGTCCATTCAGTTCCTTCAGCCAAAAACACCACCTCTGTTACACACACCAGTTATCAGGTAAAGGAGGCACTGTAGCCCACAACTGTTATTCATGAACTTGGTTCTAAGCCCAGGGTTCAAATCGTATTCTGCCCTGTCTCTGACTCCTAGCCCATCAACCTAGCCGTTTCTTCACCCATTGCCATCCTTGACACCCCATGCATTTGACACTTGATGCCATTACCTCCACTCCCCCCTCACAGTGACCTTGACTCATTCATATCAACGAATGGTTTTTCCACACCCTCTTGGATTAATATTCCCCACAATTCAATTCTGTTTCCTAAAGGCCACCTGCTTTGGTTCTCTCTCTGCAAGTAATAAACTTTCTTCTCCCCTGAGTGACTCAGACAAAACCAACCAAGGACCTTTAAGTGGGCATGGGCAGGGTATTATGTTTGCAGCCAGTCCCTCATAGTTAAGCAAAGGCACTGGGGTAAACTGCCCAGGCTCTTAGAGGAAACAGCTTCCCCTATGCCTGCCTACCCATCCTTTCCTTTGACCCCACGCTATCTCGAATCTCATTCAGACAACCATACTTCTAGGATCAGGAGTGCAGAGAGCGATACCCAAAAGTGAGAAAGGAGAAAAAAAATGAGTAGACTGGGTGGAGATAAGCCATAGAAATGCAAAGTAGTTAAGCCTTGGGTGTAGTCATGGACAGACAGCAAACTGGGAGGGTAGGAAGAAAAAACAATATGGGAGCAATTAAGGGGATGAAGAGATAGCATTTGGGGATGTGATATCCCCCAGTTCTACTGCCTTCTCCTAGGTATTTGTTTCAGGAACAGGTACCCTTAGAAAAGAGGATGTTTAAAAAGAAATTTAAAAGGAAAACCAGAGGCCCCGGTGACTGGAGAGAAGAGCTATTCAGAGATCTTTGTTTCAGGTCATCCGGAACAGGAGAAAGAGAAGAAAGGAGCCCCTCTGAGTCTCAACAAGGAACCTGGCATTGGGTGCAGTTTCACTCAGAAATTTAAAAGCCCAGATGAAGATCCAAATGGGAAAAACCCAGTATAGCCATTGTATTGTTTCTCCCTTAACAATGGCCAAAGGCCTTGTTGGGTCTTAGAGAGAATTCTATTTCTGTGATAAATATGTGTGTCCAGTAAGGTAAAAGCTCAAAGTATAAAAACAAGGGCCAACCTGAGCAATCTGAGACAGGTTTTCATTCTAGGTCTGAACTGGGTGCCGTTTGGCCGGTTGCCCCTACTGGGGCACCTCTTTGGGGCCAGCTAGGATGCTACGTGCAGGAGGTTCAAGGATGACTAAAACACGCTATTCCAGTGCTGAACGTTGCAGGAAAGAAAGGGTGTGTTTAAAACAACCTGTGGCTGTTTTTTATACTTGAGTAAATGGTATAGTAGATCAATTCCCTCAGCTAAAGACAGGTTTTGGTTCAACTGGTTAACATTTTACCTGTCCCCATGTCACCTAAAGAGATACTATTTAGATCAGATGGGTGATAAAGGGCCTTAATGCTATCACTCATTTTGGGGGATAAAGGACTTGCATAGAAAAATAAAGGACAGCAAAGGCAATAAAATAAAATAAATAAGTAAATAAATAAATAAATAAAATAGTTTATTCCTGCCTCTGAGGGTCTCACCTCTTCTTTGGACCTCCGTTTTATCTGCAAGATAAGATAATGAAAAGACATTCAAAATCCTCCTAAATTCCTCTTTTTTTTTTCTAGACAAAGATGAATAGCCTGGGGGGAAAAATATGTAACTAGTTTTGCTGAAGTCTCTATTTTCACTTATTTTTAAAAAATCAAATCCATGGTCCATGGTTTCGGTTACTGGATACATAATCATTCTTACCAAATGATGGTTTTTATCTTTAAAAAAAGAATACATACTAGTCATTTGGAAGTTATCACATACATAAGTTTCTGACTTCCAGGCAACCCATAAATCTGAAAAAGCTCTTATTTAATTGTATTGTCCCGATTAACTTTATCACAGCGTTTCCTAGTCCCACAGATTTTTGTGTCTGATCAATGTTGCTTGCTAATACTATTTACACTGAGTCTTCCTAATCAAGTCACAGTATATCCACTGTTTTCCAAACTAAAACGTGAACCTCTATTTCAGCCAGTGTCTGACTGCTATGAGTTCATATTAAAGTCAGGCATGCTGATTTAGAGACCAAAAAAGGGCATTCAAAGATCTGAACAGAAGTAAAACAAGAGATTTCTGACATATTGATAGTAGACTCATATGCTTTGGAGGGCAGACAGACAATCCATCTTATAGTAGCCCAAAGTAAAACAAAGCTGTGTATGTTGAGGAATGGAATTGGCAAGGCAAGAAATCACCAAAATTTGCAACCCTGTGATATAGGTTTGCAAAAATGAGAAATAGTGATTTCTCATCTTAGTCTTCATGGCTGAAGAAGAACATGTAAATCATAGAGGCCTCCGAGTAAGACAAAGTCTCAGGTCTGGAAAGGGAGGTAGTTAGAGCAGAAATTAGGAGCACTGGCTTTGCCTTCCAAGAGACCTGGGTTTCAATCCAGCTTCTGCTCCATATTTGGCATGTTAATGTAGGCAAGTTATAAACTTCCTAAGCCTTTCTTTTCCTAATAATACTTTATAGGATTGTTGTGACAATTAAATAAGATCATATTGAAATGCTTAGCCCACTGTCTCACAGGTAGTAGAACCTCCAGACGTGGTGGTTGTTATCTATAAGGCTGTTCCTTGATGAAGCATTTTGTAATGTATTATATGCATTTATAGTCATGCATGAATTTATTTGTATTTAATGTCTTAAAAACTTTTGACAAGGGCCAGCCAAGTGGCTCAGTTGGTTAAGAGCTCGCTCAAGAGTTTGAGCTCTGAGCAACAGCGGTTCGAGTCCTGGCCTGAGCTGAGCAGCCGCTGAGCTGCCAACAGGTAGCAGGATGGCTCAGCTAGAAAAACAAACAAACAAAAAAACAAAACAAAAAACTTTTGACAAAGAGACATCAACACTGAACAACAAAGTCTAAAATCTGTTCATACAATAAGACGTTTCCTAATTTACAACAATGGCTTTCCTAAACAGTGAATACAACTTTTAATGTCTAAAGCTGTGACTTTCTCTTCAAGCACTTTTTTAGCTGCATCCCATAATTTTTATATGTTGTCTTTCCTTTCAATTCAGTTCAACGTATTTTCTAATTTTCCCTGTGATTTCTTCTTTGGGATATTTAGAAATGTGTTGTATAATTTCCAGATATTTGAGGATTTCTCAAATTTCCATTGTTGCTTCCTAATTTAATTTTATTGTGGTTGGAGAACATACTTTGAATAACTTCAATCCTTTTGCAATGAGGGAAATTTATTTTAAAGCCTATCATATGGCCTATCCTGGGGAGTGTTCCACATGCACTTGAAAGAATGTGTGTTGCTTCTTTGGATAAAATAGTCTATAGATATCAGTTAGATCATGTTGGGTAACAGCATTTTTCAAATCTTCTATATCTTTATTAATTTTCTATCTACCTGTTCTATCAATATTAAGGGTTTTGAAATTTTGAACTATAATTACCAAATAGTCTATATCCCCTTTCAATTCTCTGTTTTTGCTTTTTGTTTTTAAGGGTCCTGTTGTTAGGTTGTATACATTTAAAATCATTGTGTCTTCCTGATGTATTGACACTTTTATCATTATGAAATGACCTTGCTAATTTCTATTAATATGTATTTTATGAAAGTCTTATTGGATTACAAATATATATATATATATATATATATATATATATATATATATCCACATAAAATATATGATGGTGCTATGATGTCTGGAATTCAGGGGTATTAACCATTTGTTGTTTAACTACCTCCTTTGTCTCAAAAGAAATCATGATGTAAACAATTATTCTATGCAAAATATCAGTTGCTCACTTTGACATGTGATTTCTTCATTATTATCCAGTATTCAATTAATTAAAGCATACTAAAATAAATTTCACATATTTTGAAAAGAAACTCCACAAAGAATTAAATAAATAACAAATGTAGACCTGAAAATTTACTCAACACCATTAATCACCAGGAAAATATAAGTTAATACCACAATAAGATACTACTGCATACCCACTAGAGTGCAAATCTGTGGAGCACCTGAAACTCTCACACATTCATGATAGAAATGTAAAATGATATGACAACCTTGGAAAATGGTTTGACAGTTTCTTATAAAGTTAAATATACACTTACCTATAATCCACTCTTAGGTATTTCCCTAAGAGAAATAAAAGCATATGTCCACACAAAGATTTTTACAAGAATGTTCATAGCAGCTTTATTAATAAGAGACCCAAACTGGAAACAACCCAAAAATCCATCAATCAGAGAATGGATAAAGGAATTGTGGTATGTCTATACAATGGCATACTACTTAACAATAAAAAGTCACAAACTCTTGTACACAAAATTATGTGGAGGAATTTGAAAAACATTATGCTGAGTGAAAGAAGCCAGACACAAATGATTATATACTGTGTGATTCTATTTATATGAAATTCTAGAACCAGCAAAAAAAATCTATAGTGACAGAAAAGATATCAGGGGTGCCTGGGCATGGGGGAAGGAGAATTATCTGCAAAGGTACATGAAGGAACTTTTTGGGGGTGAGGGAGATAGAAATGTTCTGTATCTTGATTATGGTAATGGCCATACAAGTCTACACATTTGTCAATACTCATCAAACTATCCCTTTAATATGGCTGCATTTTTAGTATATGTAAATTATACATCAATAATGATGTACATAAATTACTCAGCACAGTTACTAGCACATGGTAAACACTTTACAAATGTACTGATATTTGTGGTGAAATAACATTACGATTTCTGAGATTCATAATTTTTCCTGCCTGAAGAAGTGGCACTACAAACTCCCCAGCAGTTTCCCAACCTCTTTAATTTGGGTATAAGGACACTTGTTCTACAGGGAGACAGCAGGCAGGTAGAGGCTTAGCAAGGACACTTATTTTTAGAAATAGCCAGGTAGATTATGGGGTATTTTTGTTGTTGTTGCTACTACTTGTTGTACTTTTATTTTTTTATTTTGTCCTTGTTTTCTGCTAAATTGGTGAGGTTGGTTACATTTGCCTTAAGAAAGGAGATGCTGCAGTCAGAGAGAGCTTGGGCTCTACTCTGTCCCAGGATCCTGACCAAGTCAGTTAACTCTCTGAGCTTCACTATTTAAAAAGGTGAGTTTTATGGTCTCTAAGATTCCTTCCAAGGTAAAACTTCTAAGGTTCTGTGAACATACAGATTTATTGCAAATAATATCTGCAAAAGTAATTCAGTTTCCACATTTCTGAATCCATTTCTCTCCTTTAGTGCATTGCAATTCTGGACTCTCTCTGCCATACTCCTTTTGTCTACAATTAAAATTTTACTGATTTATGTCTAATTTCATCAGAATGTTACTAGGCAATAGGAAAGAATCCATGAGTCTATTATTATCTAACAAACCACCTCAAAACTTAGTGGCTTAAAACAACCATAATGATATTTATTTTGCTCGTGAATCTGCAATTTTGGCAGGGGACAGCTCATCTCTGCACCACTTGGCAGACCCGGGGCAGCTTGAAGGCTGAAATCCTTTGAAAGCTCCTCACTCACATGCCTGGTACCTGGACTGGGAAGTCTTAGACAGCAGAAAGCAAGAACAGCTGTAGCCCTTGATCATCTTTCTCTATGTCTATGTGTTCTCTCTACATGGTCTTTCCAGCGTGGTAGCTCTAGCTGAATTTCTTACATGTTGGCTCAGGGGTCCACATCTGAAGGGGATGGTGAAAAGGGTGGCGTATTGAGAGTGTGTGTGCACTAGCTATCTGGCCAGAAGCTGTGTTGCCTGGCTTGCCCTAATTTGAAAGGTGTCAGTTCTATCTAACTGTGTGCCTTAGAAGTGAGTCACTAAGGCTGGCCTATATTTAACGGAAAGGGAAGTAGATTCCATCTTTTGATGGTAAGAGTGTTAAAAAAATTTAAGGCCATGTTTTAAAACGTATGGCCAACAAGGTTGAATCAAGGTGATTATAAATGATAAGGCTTAAGAAGGGATTTTCCTGTCACCTTTCACAGTATTAGCTTGTCAAGGTCACTATTGTCCTACCTCAGATAGCTGGTGATTTAGGGACTTTGATGGCCTTGGTGGAAGGGAGAACACTTGGAACCCCTAAACCACAGTGAAAAACTATTCCTAGTGTGCCTCTCAGGAGTCAACTGGAAGGGATGGTTGTGATATTCTCAGTTCTGTCTGCAGCTGGAAAGCAAGGGAAGGTAGTGACTATGTTTTGCCTCAGTGGAGGGTCAAAGAAACTGATATTTCATTTAAACTCTATCGACCAAAAACATACTGAGGAACAATTGAAGAGTTTTGAGCGTACTACTTCATAAGGGTAACAACTGCTCGTTCTGTGACTAAAACTACATAAATAGAGCAGATGGTTGGGTAAATAGAGTACATTTATGGCATAGATTCAATCACAGTTGTAAATCTTAAATAAAGACCAGAATTTCAGGCTCCTTGCCCAGTACCCAGTGAATTTGCCGAACTTCTCAAACTTTTCTGTCAGAGTGCCATAGGAGAGAAAGTCTTCATCCCCCAGCACCTGAGATAGTTGCCCCAAGGTTTCTATCCAAGGAGATTTCTTTTAATATTCATATGATGTTTGTATCTATGCCATAATTTATCCAAGTTATTTTAACATGAAGACAATGCGATGTACCCAAAATTGCATAGATAAAATGAACACCCCGAGAAGATGAGCCATGATGACTCCATGACTATTTCCTAGCCCACATTCAAGTACTTCTTGGGTTTGCTTTCCAAGTTTGAGAAGAAAGAAACTGTAAATATAATTTTAATGTTTGAGAGAAATTCTTTTTTATACATTTTGGATTCACATTGACCATATAAATTGTAAAGTCTTAAACTTTGTTTATATTCACCAAATAGAAATCAAATGTACATTAAATTACAAGGTTGTTAGAATTATAGACCTCAAAGATCTAAAGGACTCTTTACATCATTTGATGTAAATTTCTTGTTTTTCAGATAAACATCTGCACCTGAACATATAGTGTGCTTAAGTCATAGAGCTATTCAATGGAAATAATCAATAAATTATTCTTTGCCATATATAATTTCCCATGTGGTTATTTTGTTGTTTTCACTTGGTGCTTACATTTTACATACCATTATTTAGGGTTACTTTTCTTTTTCCCCATTTTTATGTATTTTTAAAATAGATTTTATATGATATACAGGGACATTCTAGTTGCAAAATGGTAGAGTAGCTTGTATTAGACTAATCCTCTTTCCAAAAACAATAATAAACTATAGACAATATATAAAAATCAATTGTTCAAAGGCCTTGGAGAGCAACTATAGGAGGCAGAAATGGGGCTGGCACTACCTTGGAAATAAGGGAAACTCATTAGATGAGATACACACTTAACTGGCTTTCCCCAAAGAGCTTCAGGCTTGCTTGAAGCATGGGAGACAGAGAACAAGGAATAAAACATTCATAGGTCTTGAAAGGAACTTTCTGTACTTTTTTTTTTTTTTTAGCTGAGCCATCCTGCCACCTGTTGGCAGCTCAGTGGCAACTCAGCTCAGGCCAGGAATCAAACCGCTGTTACTCAGAGCTCGCACTCTTGAGTGAGCTCTTAACCAACTGAGCCACTCAGCCAGTGCCTGCTTGTACTTTTAACTTAAGGTGAATGCTAATAATTTCTGGCCAGAAGGTAGACTATGGCAGATTAAATATTATCCCATCCCCATCAAGAGGCAGGGTTCCTCTCCTTTACCCTTGAATCTGGGTGAACTCTGTGCTGCTTTGACCAATAGAGAATGATGGAAATCATGATAACCCAGCTTCTGGGTCAAGACCTTACGAGACTACAAGCGTTCACATCGCTTCTCTTGAATACTTGTTCTCAGAACCCAGCCACCCATGCTTTGAGGAAATCCAAACAGTTGCATGGACAGGCTCACATGAAAAGGAACCAAGGTCCCTGAATGGTAGCCTCAGCTGAGTCCCCAACAGACATCACAAACTTCCCAGGCATATAGCTGAGCCATGTTGGAGTAAATATTCCAGCCCCAGTCTAGCTGTCCCCATTGATACCACACAGATTTGAGTCCTGTTCAAATTAAAGGTGTGTAAACAAAATTAAAAACTGTTGTTTCAGTCACTAAGTCATGGGGTTACTTGTGTTACACTGCAATAAATAAAAAAATGAGCAAAGAACTTAAACAGATACTTAACACAGGAAACTAGATGCGTGCCAATAAACACAAGAAAAGACTAACAACATCAGTCATCAGGGAAGTTAATATTAAAACCATCACATATGATATCACTGCATACCCATTAATATGGATAAAATTTAAAAGACTGACCCATACAAAGTGCTGGTAAAGATATGGAGGAATTGGAACTCTCATACTTTGCTGAAGCCAAATGGTACAACCATTTGGCAGTTTTTTTAAGACTTAAATAAACTTTATGACCTAGGTCATACCCTTTGACCCATTTCTCTTGTTTTACCCAAGAGAAATGAAAACATATGTTCACCAAAAATTTACACAGGAATAGTCCAAGCAGCTTTTATCATGATAGCCCAAACTGAATACAACCTAAATATCTATCAACCAGAGAATAGATAAATAAATTGTGGTATTATTATAGAATGGTAAATACAATTGAATACAATAAAAAGGAATAAACTATTGATACAAGCAATAAAATCAATGAACTTAAAAGATATGACATTGAAAGGAAGAGGTCAGACACAGAGGGATGCCTACTTTATAAGTCCATTTTTATAATGTTTAAAACTACTTATTAAGTAGTGGAGGCATAATTCTGTCTCAAGCAGTCCACTTTCTAGAGCCTGTGATCTTACCATGATATTGTATCTGTAAATCCATAGATAAAGATTTTGAAGGAGATAATACAAAATGATTTAACTGGTTATGTGTTTGGTGAGATTCTGGGGAAGAGGGAATAATGAAGAGGCAACTGAGAAGGGGTGTAACAGGGCTTTTAGTGTTTGCTCTCTATAAGTTTGTGTTATTTTGAAAAGTTTAAATAAGCTTGTATAACATTTAAAAATAGTTTTATTGAGTGTAATTTACTTAGAGTAAAATGCATATACATATATCACAAGTGGATAATTTGGTGAATGTTGTGACAATTGCACACCAATGTAACCAATGCCCCAACTTCACCAGCAACCACCCAGAGGCAAACATTGTTCTAATTGGATGCCAGAGCCAAGTCCAACACTATTAAAAGGAATATAACACAACTCAGGACTCAATAATGTAAAATTTCACAATGTATAACAATGAGAAGTTATCAGACATGAAAAAAAGTAGAAATACATGGCCCATAACCGGAAACAGGTCAATAAATAGATGCAGAATCAGAAATAACAGAAAGTGGGAAACATGAATATGATGAGGAACAGGGGGGGAAAAGGACTTTGTTGTTGTTTTTTTAAAGACTGAAATGGAACTTCTATAAGTGAAAACTATGTTACCTGAAACAATATATATATATATATATATATATATATATATATATATATACACTTGCTAGACTAACAGCTGATTTGATGCTGTAGAAGAACAGATCAGTCATCTTAAAAGCATAATTATAGGAAATATCCAAAATAAAGTACAGAGAAAAAAAGACTGACAAAATTAAAATAATATATAGGGCCTGAGGAACAATATCAAATCAGTCTGACATGTATAATTAGAGTTCCAGAAATAGAGAGGGGGTATATATGAAGAAAAAAATAGCTAAAAGTTTATCCAAATTTAATGAAGATTCTAAACAAAAGTCAATAAAATCTCAAAAGAACCCCAACAGAAAAAATATAAAGAAAAGCACACGATAATCAAATTGCGAAAACCCAGCAATGAAAAAAAAATCTTAAAAGCAGCCAGAGATAAAAGGTATATTATATACAGAGCAATAAAATAAGCATGACGTGAGACTTTATATGATAAAATATGCAAACCAAAAGAAAATGGGGCAGCACCTTAAAAGGCTGAAAGAAATTATTATTAGAGAATTGTGTTTCCAGGAGAATTCTCCTTCAAAAGTAAAGAAACATGGAGAAAATATTAGAAATGGAAAAAATCCTTTACACAAATAAAAGCAGAAGGGATCCATTGGCTTCAGACCTGCACTACAAGAAATATTAAAGAAAACTTTTCTCACTCTAATTAAAAATCAGAGGTTACCAGATTGTACTTCAAAAAGAGTATATATATATATATATATATATATATATATATATATATATATATACACACACACACATATATATACACACTAAAGAATATACATACATATATATATATTCTGCCTTCAAGAACCTCTCTTTATAAAGATATAGAAAAGTTAAAACTATGAAGATGGGAAAAAATGGCAAGTAAAAACTAATTAAAATAAATCTGGAGTTGCTATAATTAATATCAGACAAAGTTCACATCAGGATAAAGACAGACATAATGATTTCTTAACAATAAAAGGGTCAATTCACTTTGAGGGCTTAACAATTGTATATGCATATATGTACCTAATAATACCTAACAACTTCAAAATAAATGAAACAAAAACTGATAGAACCAAAAGGAGAAATAGACAAATCCACGGCAATCCTTTTCTCAGTAATTGTTATACAAATAAACAGAAAATAAGTAAAGATATAGAACACTTGAACAAAGCAATCAGCCAACTTGACCTAATTGAGAATTATACAAGTATAGTAACAAGATACAAATTCTTTTCAAATGCACACAAAACATTCACAAAAAAAGACCCTATTCTGGGTCATAAAACAAGTAAATTTAAGGGAATTTAAATTATGTAAAGTATGTTCTCTGATTATAACAGAATTCAAATAGAAATCAATACCAGAAAAATTTCTGGAAAATCTCCAAACATTTAGAAAAGAAATAACACATGATTCTGAACAATCACAGGAGAAATTAGAATATAGTTTGAACCAAAACAAAAATAAAAATATAACATTAAAATGTGTGGGATGCAGCCAAAGCAGTACTTATAGTGAAATTTATAACTTTAAATGCTTGTATTTGAAAAAGAAAGGTCTCAAATCAACGATTTAAGTTCCCACCTTAAGAAACTACAAAAGAAAGAATAAATTAAACACAAAGCCTATATGAAAATTATAGTATTTTAATAAGTCTGATAAAAATTATTTTATTCTTTGTCTATTTTGGCCTGATTATCTTAAATTGTTCTTTGCTGTTGCTTTTTTTTTCTTCATAGCTATCATTTTTGTTATAAATAAAAGCCCATTGGGAAAGCAAATAATTATAAATAACATGCATAATTTTTTCTTGAATTTTATGGTACAAATTGTGGCAGTGAATAACCATATATTAAACCCTTACCATCTGCGAGCCCTTGTACATATGTTGTTTCATTTATACCAAGGCTACAGTGGATTCTTAGGGGATTTTGATGCATAATCTATGATCACCAGACTGCCATTTAAGCATCCATCTCCTGGAGAATTATTGGTTTTAGTTTATTTTCTCTGTAATGTGTGAATATTAGTTTTCATCACACAAGAAACCGTTATGAAAAAACCTCTCATAACTCTTGGGTCATATGAGATCAACTTGCTTTAATGAATTATGAGATCAAGCAGAATCAGTTTAGAAAATAGCAAACATGTCCAGAGCAGGAGTGGAATTTGTGTCAATCTGTTACTTCTCACAAAACTCAAACTCAGCTACTACACAGATACCACAAGAAGTAAAAAGAGGGAAGATGAAAGGTGTGAAAAACAAAGACAAAAGACTCTTGCTCCCCTGTTGTCAGGAGTCAACACTTCTTCCTATCTGTCCCAATGCGTCTCCTCACCTCATGCTTACTTATGTTCATCCATGGTAAAATTTCTGACTTTAGAACTGCAGCTTCCCTTTCTTTGGTTCTGTTTGGGGCACTGTTGACTGGTTTCAATAGTAACCTCCTAGAAATCAGGTTGGGTGGTCACCCCAACATTAATAAATGTCACATTAATAAAGAGCAACTATTTGTTTACTGATGAACTGATCAGAAGATGTCTCTACAGTTAGGGCTCTTTTTCTGAATTAAAGCTAGGTTTAAGAATTGTTTTTCAAAGGTTCATTTTGAATTATAGGGCTGTAATTTCATCTTGAAGGTTATTCAAGTGGGTCATGCTTCATTTCTTGTGGTTTATGACTTCAACCCAGGCCCTCGATGGAATTATAACCCAACAGTCACAGAGACTGCTATTTATCATCTGTTTATTTTATAACCAAGCATCTAGTATATTTTGGTTTTATGCTTATGGAGAACACAAGAAAGGAGGAGGAGGTGGGAGAAGAAGAGGAGATAAAATAGTTGAATCAAAGCTACAGCCTGGTAAACCCAACTCTAAAAACTTGAAATAAAAACTGAAAGTCAGACAACAGTCCAGACTGTTATCTCTATGTTATCAAACCCCTGGAAGTATCTTCTATTTGTTACTGTGGAAATAAATTGTCCAAATGATAGTTTTGTCTTTTCACAGCTGAGCATGACTGCAGCAGAGCTCAGAGGGTTGAACTGAGGGGTGGTCATCATTCTCTTCCTGCCCTGCTTTTGTCCACTCTGCGCCAATAACAAGCTTTCTGGCAGAAGACTTCGAACAGCTGGGTCAGAAATCAGGCAGGGTCATTGCACACTCAGGCCTTGGGTTTCACCCGCCAGTCCCTGCAGTGTGCTGGGCAGGATGCTCCTTGATCTCTCCATGCTGTCACCAGGCTCTGCAGCACACTTGGCACAGAGCCTTTGCAAACATTCTAATTTGATGCATAATTAATATAACAGTGATTCAAGGCATAGAGGCTTCTGGGACTAATTAATGACCTGAATCTCCATGGTAGCCTGCATTCCATTCTTATCAGTGCTGGGAAGAACTGCACTCTTAAAAATAATCGGTCTCCCATTTATTACTGTGACACAGCCAAAAGGCAAAGATCATCTTTGTATCCAGTGTGCAAAAATTCCATCAGTGTGCAATCACTTCCCACAGGGACTGAACTTCCCCTGGAAGAGTCTCACTGAATTAGTCCCTCATGAACTTTTAGGTTTCCATATGGACATGGGGAGATCTTATTGCAGGTGAAGAAATAAAGACGGTCAGCGAGGGCTCACCAGCCGTCCACAGAATGGACAGCATTGTTCTGGGGTTTGGAGCTAGTTTGAAGGAAAATAAAAGCCTCCGCTTTCTTTCCAAAGAACTTGCAATACAATAACGAAACACATAGCGATGAAAATGAATGACTTGTGTACTCTTATTTCTAGTATGGTCCCTCTCTGTGTCTGTGGATGTGTGGCTCCAAGTATCCAAGTCACATAGAGAGGACCTGTTCAAAGTCAGAATGAGTTCACCCCAAGAAGAGAGGTGGCAGTGCTATTTCTGACTTATTTCACTTAGCATTATAATCTCAAGATCTATCCATGTTGTCTCAAATGGCACTATTTCATCTTTCTTATGGTAGAATAGTATTCCATTGTTTGACTTTGAGGAAGAGTCAGAAGTCACACAGTGCCAGATCTGGTGAATAAGATGGATGAAGCCACACCGTAATGTTTTTATTTCACAAAAGTTGTTGTACAGATGCGGTGTGTGACACGAAGCCTTTCCAGTGTGATCAACAAATACGGTGAATGCTGCTGCCTAGTGCCATCCATACAATGGAAAGGCAGGGATCTTCAATATGGAAAGTAGTGTGTCAAACCTTAGTAACAGTGTGTGACAAGTTTCAACTTATTCAGTGCAGTCAGTTGGGTGTAAGTTACGGTTACAAGACAGTGTGTTTTAAAGTGTGCCGTAAATCTTTCTCCATCATGACAAAGCTTGGTCACACATCGCCTCTGGTGCAGCAATTTCTGTCAAATAAAAACATTATGGTGAGTCCTCATCCACTTTATTCACCGCATCTGGCACCGTGTGACTTCTGGCTCTTTCCCAAAGTCAAAATGATTCAGGACATCGAGGCAGCCACAAAAGCACAACTAAAGACATTCACGAAACAGGACTCCCAGAACTACTTCAGAAAGTGGCAAGAACAATGGGATAGTGTGTTCAAAGCGAGGTAGAGTATTTTGAGAGTGATTAATGGCAATGTGTCTTTTTCTGTAATTTTTTTAAAAATTTCAACATTCACTGTATTGTTTGATCATACATATATTGTTTGATACAGTACACACATACACACACACACACACACACACACACACACACACACGGTATGTATACATATACCAGGGGTGCCAAAACAATGTATACACATTTTAAGAGATGGTATCTATATATTACTTTTTGAAGTTGAATTGACTTAAGGTAGCAATGAGTAGAATGACGTTGGCTCAAAAAATGGCATTAATCAAATTAATACTAGAGTCACCATGTGACAGGCTGAACAGTCAAAGAAAATGTTGGAAGCACGGCTGTCATTTGAGCAGCACAGGACCATTTTGAAGTGGTATTTGAAATTCAAGAATGTTGTGGAAGTGCAATGACAAAGGAGGCGTGAGTATGCAACAGAACCTCCAACATGCCTAACAATTGCACACATTCGTGATAAGTTTGAGATGCATGGTACTGTGTGAAGAAATTGAAATGTCGTGTGCAGTGATACAAGTGGACACTTTGGTCAACGTTGTTCAAGCAGTAGTTCGCCATAATCAGAAGTGTCTGGACACTGATGGTAACCACTTTGAGCACCTCTCGTAATTGCAGAAGTCAAATGTAATGTCTATTCACCTTTTCTTATCAGTATATATTATTATAATTTTAATAATTTTTTTTCCTTTCTTAAAATGTGTATATATTTTTGGCACCCTCTGTATATATATATACATATATATAAGCAATAAAGATAATTTGAACCTTAATTGAATTAATTTGCAAGCATGCCCACTTTAAGTCCCCAAAAATCCTGGAAAACAAAAGATTATACCAACATCTGTCATATGCACTAGCCATGCCATCTAGGCTTTTCCTGTATATTTTTAGTAATGCTTTGAGGAAAATAATTGCTTTGTTGTAAAACCAAATGTGGTTTATAACTAGCTATATCATAATTTAAATTGATTATAAATATAATCCTAGAAGATTAGATGGGACCTTAAAGTTCATTCAGCTAAACCTACCAGTCAGAGCCTGTTTTATAACATTTTCTAAAGCTAGTATGGTAATGTCTAGCCTGGATCTTCATGACTATACAAATTTTCAATATATTATTGTCACTCAGTGTTGGCAAGGATGCAGTGAAATGGTGGCTCTAATACATTTTTATAGATTTATAAATTGATACAACCTTTTTGGAAGGGGATTTTATTATGTTTCCCAAGGATATTAAAGAGGTTTTTTGCCCTCAATCTATGCTCAAGTAATAACCTAACATACAGAGAAAGCTTCCTATGCTATGATATTTGTTGTGACAATATTTGTCATGTGGAAACATTAGAAATACTATAAATGTGCAATAGTAGGGAAATAGTTAAGTAAACTATTCTTCATGAGTCATCCTACAAAGCATAACTATGTAGATGTGTAAAAATAGATTATAAGAAAATGTATATGTTAATGAATGAACTGAATAATAACTACAATCTCCTGAATATTCCATTATCTCCAGTGTCATAGTTATACTTGGCAAAAGAATGACCCAAATTCGCTTTGGAAAATATGATCACTGGAGAGTCATGTGGTCATGAAGTCATGAAATCATGAAATCTGAAAGCATCTAACAATAATCCATTTCATTGTTACATGGCTCTAATCATTAAAGAAATCTATCTTCTTGTAACTTCTATCCATTCTTACCATGTCTAGCAAGTGAGGTGACCAGAACAAAATCTTTATAAACCATGACACATGTGTAAGATATTATAATCTTATAATTCTCAAGTAATAAAAGGCAGCCATCATGTCTTGATCACTGCCATGGTTATACAAAATTATTTTCCTTAAATATTTTCTACTTTAGCACTTTAGGTGAGAGATTTCTATTTGCTCTTCTCCAAGCCTTGTTTCTTCATCTGGAATGTGAATTTGTGGTTTAGGACTTGAAACACTGCCCAATATTTCTTACTATGTGAGTGTAAAATATTCTTCCTCATAATTGAAGGCAAAGGATTATTTTCTCCCTTTTTTTGCAGAGTGTTTTTCTGGATTTTGTTTTCTGCTGTTGACTGATATTTTTCCTTGAGTTATGACAGGTGAAAGCCAAATGCATATACTGCCAAGTTAAAGTGTGGTCAGGATCTGCCAGGGGCGGGAGGTAGGGGAGGCTTGTTTTTTGGGAAGACAACGATGTCATGGGACTATTATCAGAATGATTCACATATATTTAGTGTGGGAGCTGGAGCTGAAGGGAATCTGAAGGGATAGGATGTGAGGTTGCTTGCTTATCCTGAGGACTATGGACTTGGCCAGTGTTTGATATCTGTGATGCTCTTTGGCATGACTCAATGATGTGTACACTTTGGGTATTGAAGCTCTCGGGCTTCTTTGGGGCATGTACTTTCAAAATTATATGTTAGCAAATTTCTGATTATTTATCCTTGTGAATGTAAAGTGGGACCAATGTAAAGCCATACATTTAGGTGAAATAATCACTTGATTAAGTATAATGAAGGAGTATTGGTTGAGTAACAGTTCATGTCAAAAAAAGCTAAAAGCTTTAGTTGGCTAAGCTTTGAGGGAAATTCTACGGTAAATGTACTCTTCTATATCTTGATAGGAGCTTGATTACACAGGTGTACAAAATTTGTCAAAACTCAGCAAATATACAAGGTCTGACAATTACGTTCATGAACTCATCCTAGAAAAAGTGCTACATACCTCACTGCTGAATATCATTTTGATCACCTTCAAAGTACTCCCCTTGGGAAGCTATGTACTGACACCAGGGCTTAGTGTACCCTTCAAAGCAATTTTGGAACTCTTTTTCTGGAGTAGCCATCAGAGCTGTTGTCGTATTACCCTTGATGACCTAGATGTCATCAATATGTCTTCCTTTCTATACTTCCTTTATCTTCAGGTAAAGAAAGAAGTAATTACAAGATGCACACTATGAATTATTATTTCTAGATCTTTCAGTACATAGTTTAGGGGAATACACAATTTTTTTAAAGAGAAAAATCAATCATTAATTCATAATGACATTTCTAATTCAAAATGAAAGAAGTTTAATAAAACCTCTGTAACCTTAAAAAAAGAAAGAAAGAAAGAAAGAAAGAAAGAAAGAAAGAAAGAAAGAAAGAAAGAAAGAAAGAAAGAAAGAAAGAAAGAAAGAAAAAGGAAGGAAGGAAGGAAGAAGTCACTGCGGACCAGATCAGGTGAGTAGGGAGGGTGTTCCAATACAGTTATTTGTTTACTGGCTAAAAACTCCCCACAGACAGCACCATGTGAGCTGGTGCATTGTCGTAATGCAAGAGCCATGAATTGTTGGTGAAAAGTTCAGGTCATCTAACTTTCTCATGCAGCCTTTTCAGCACTTCCAAATAGTAAACTTGGTTAACTGTTTGTCCAGTTGGTATAAATTCATAATGAATAATCCCTCTGATATCAAAAAAGGTTAGCAACATCATTGTAACAAGTTTGCAAACTTAATTGTCCAACATTATATAATTAAGACTGAGAATTCATTTTACATCAAAAGAAATACTGTAAATAAATATTAAACTCCATTTAACATGCATGCTGAAGTATTTAGAAGAAATTATACTTATATCTGAAATTAAAAAAAATAAGATGAATTGATGGTGAAAACAGGACTGGATACACATGTGATAAAACAAATATGCTAAAATGTTAGTGGTAGAATCTAGGTGATGGTTCTATGCAACGGTGTGCCTGAGCTAGCTCACAAGAGTTAATTTTGCTCAAATTTTCCTCAAGCCACATTGGTAGCTTGAAATTGTCTATTGTGGGAATATCTACACCACAGAAATCAACAAACCACACAAATCAGAGCTTTTTAATTTTTCCCCGGGAGAGCCAGCTTACCAACACACCACTGGGGATGTGGGTTGTTCATTGTAAACTTCTTTCAACTTTGTGGTATGTTTTAAATTTTTTTGTAATAAAATATTGGCAAAACAATATGACCCAGTGTGTTTTCACTGATGAAAACATAGATTAATAGTTAATTTCTAGATGTGTGCTTTCAAATAGGATTTAGTAGGTAGGGGCAAGGTATTCCTCCCACTGCAACATCTAGGGAAAATAAAGTATCACAAAATCATATTTTTAAAAAACAGTGTGGAGAACCACAGAGGCAAAGAAGGCTAGAAGAACAAAAATTCCAGAAGGGAAGAGCATGTGCAGAGTGAATTGAGGTTGCTGGCAATTTTCTTTCCTGTGGCATTTGCTGAGGCCCTGAGGACTGGACTTACCATATGCAGAGAGGAAGAGATATCAGAAGAGCTTGTCATAGCCCTGCGTGCATCCTGGTATAACAGAGTAGAATATGGTTGGCTTTCCCACACATATGTGCATATCCTGGTGATTACATTTACTGATTATGTGTGACATTGGGCAAATCCCATGCCTCCTCTGAGCTTTCTTTTTCCTCATCTGTAAAATTGAATCAATAATATTAATTGCTTAGAACTTTTATAGTATCATCTATAAATAATAAAACTGTATAAGGTAAAGTGAAATCTTTTAAAATTATTATCATTGTCCTCATCATTATTGTTTCTTTGCTTGGTAATTCTACTGTCCCAGTATATGTCTAGCCCTAGCACATACCAAGATAAAATTACAAGTTGGCTAAAATGAAATTGGATTGCACTTAGGTTCTATCTCCTCTTCATTCTAAAATATTTCTATTTTTATTGCATGTATCCTCATATTTTGCAATTGAATAAAGGCCCTATCTCCAAATTACAGCCACATTTGAGGTTAGGGATTCAACATATAGATTTTGAAGGGACACAATTCAGTCCATAACAGGCAGAGAAAAAAAAAGGTCAGATGCTAGTTAATAGCCTTGTAACTAAAAATGTTGAATAACCTTCAGTATCTATTCCAGAGATCACTGGAATAGTCAAGTTATAGGCACCGCAAAAGTTTTCCCTTCTGACACTATCTCCTGGACTTAAAGTTCTTGGGTAGAGTGAGGACATGAGAGATAGAATGGGAAATATGCTCCTAACTTGAGTTAGGGAGGGTTGAATTCATTTAAATTCTTTAATCACTTAGTTTCCAGTCACATTACAACTAAGTGAAAGCCCAGAATCATATCAGGAAGGATGGACCCATAAGACTCACCAAAATCACATGTAATTATGAGTATATATATATATATATATATATATATATATATATATATATATATATATATATATATATA
>NW_017731680.1:1071861-1117668 GCF_001890085.2 Hipposideros armiger
AAAAAAAAAAAAAAAACTAAAAAAAAAAAAAGATGGAAGACTTGTTACCATGAGAACCAAAACTTTCAGATTGCTGATTCTGAGCTATCCAATAGAATTCTAAACCACAGTCTCCAAATCATTTCATGTTCTTCTGTGGGATTTTTTTGTTTGTTTGTTTGTTTTTACAAAGAAATAAAGAAAAGGAGATCAAGCAGGTGAGAATATAAGAATAGAGAAAAGGATGGAAAAAGAAATGTTATTAGTCTGCTAGGGCTGCCAAATCCAAAATATCACAGACTGTGTGGCTTAAAGAAAAGAAATTTATTTTCTCAGAGCTTTGGAAGCTGGAAGTCCAAAATCAAAGTGCTAGAAGGTTGGCTTCTTCTGAGGCCTCTGTCTTTGGTTTGTAGATGGCTGCCTCCTTGCTGTGTCCTCATATGGTCCTCTCTCTGTGTGTACATGGTGTCTCTTCCTCTTCTAATAAAGACACCAGTTCTACTGGATTAAGGAGCCACCTTTATGACCTCATTTAACCTTAATTACCTCTTTAAAGGCCCTATCTCCATATACAGTCACATTTGAGATTAGGGCTTCAACATATCAATTTTGAGGAGAGACAATTCAGTCCATAACAAGCAGAGGAAAAAAAAGGGTCACATGTTAGTTAATAGCCTCGTAATTAAAAATGTTTTGCCATATCCACACCAGTACCACATTAGCTGCCACAGCAGATCAGAAAAGCTACAGACCTTTGTTTTATTTATTTATTTATTTATTTGAGTTTTGTTTTTTTGGGGTTTTTTTGGTGGGTTTTTTTGTTTGTTTGTTTTTTGTGTGTGTGGTGGTGGCGAGGTGGTGAAAATCTCTGCTTGCTTTGTCAGTAGGTATGTGGGCTTGGAGTCTCGAGTTTTTCCTATCATCACCTTCCTGATAAGCTGCCCTCTGTTTTGTTCTCCCCAAATATTCCATTTTTTGAGAAATAGGGGATTCTAGCCATTCTAGGTATGTCTCCAAAATTAGGCTACCCAAATTTGGGTGAGCCAATTGCAGGGGAGGAATCACAGGGCACCTGCCGTGGAACATCAAGTTCCCGAAGGAGTGGGGTGCTGTCTGTCTCTGGCCTGATTCTCTATCCAAGAGAAGCCTCACCCTTTCCTGTCAATGTATATGAAATAATACCGTGACCCAAGTCAATTCACAAAATGCTTATCATATGGGAGGCTGTGAAGACAAACAATAAGACAGAAGCAAACACATCTCAGTAGTTCAGGGGGCAGCACCTGTGAGAACACAAAAAGGGGAGAGCAATTCATTCTGTCTGGGAGGATCAGAGAATACTTCATGGAAGAGTAATGTTTGGGCAGGAATAATGAACAGGTATTTAACAGGTGGGGAAAGCATGGCGTGTGGGATGCCAGTGATGGACTGTGAAGATGGCAAGTGATTCCACTCAGATAAAGAAGCATGAGAAAAGTCGTGAAGGCACAAAAGTAAGTGCAATCTTCAAAGATAAATGAGAAACCTGGCCCCACTTAGAGCAGTGGATTTCAAACTTCAGTGTGTATCAGCATGATCCCATTAAAACACAATTGCTACCTCTCTCCCCCTCCCCAACAAGAGTTTCTGATTCAGCAGGTCTCTGGTGAGGCCCAAGAATTTGCATTTCTAACAGGCTCCCAGGAGATACTGGTGTTATTGATCCAGGGGCCACATTTTGAGAACAACTGGTCCAAACATAGTGTGAAGGATAAAGTAGTGATAGATAAAAGGTGGGCTTCATTCTATAAGCCATGGATGGTCATTATGTCACTTAGCCATTTGAAGGCTGAATTGTAAGGCTGAGGGAAAGCTTGATAGCTACCTAGGGGTGGAGGCAAGTTCTGAGGCTGTTCTAATTGTCCAACTGAGAGATAACGGGGCCTACCCTGGAATTTTCTCATCAGAATGGATAGGAAATTAAAGATGCAAGTGATACTCCTGAAGCAGAATTAATTTCCCTTGGTGACAAGTTGAACATAGAAAGAGAACAGAGGGATAAAGTGAAGACTATTTTATAGTTTCTTTTTAGGAGGCTGCACAGATTTTGAAACATTCCAGAGAAAAAGCACAGGAAGAGAAACATGACGGCAAAAATGGCTCCAGTCCTTGAGACGGGTTCCCGGTGCCCAGAGAGCAGGTATGTAGAAATGGAAACTTTGGGCTGGAGCTTTACAGAGAGGCAGGGCTGAAGATAAAACTCAGCATGAAAAGAAAATACGGGGAAAATGAGAGCCTGAGTAGTGCTGACTTACAGGTAGGGAGAGGAAGGGTAACAAACCATTGATGTGGGCTAGGGTGGGGAGCCTTGAATGAAAGTTCCTAAAATGGCCAGGAGAGGCTTGAGGACAATAGTGAACAAGAAGAGGCCATAGAGCGCTCCAGAGAGGCAGGCAGGGAAGCAGTTTGGTAACAGATGACTTGGGTGCTTTTGTTTATTTATTCTTTCAAAAATAAATCTTGAGGGCCAAAAATAGGCCGTACCTTGTGCTGCATCCTGGGGGCATGGTGGTGAGTAAAACAGAACAATCTCTGCCCCTACGGAGCTTGCAGGGTAATGGTAGAGCCGAGGTGTTTTATAAGTAAAAACCATCCTGGAAACTATCACAACAATTATGAAGGAAAGATCCGGGAGGCACGAGGGGGAGTTACAGGTGAGAGGGTCACACTGTGAAAATGGAACCCAAGCTTATGCTTCACAGATAAGCTGGGCAAAGTGAGGCCAAGAAAATAAATATGTGTGAAGGGCCAAGATAGGTAATACCTGTCATGTCCCAAGAAACTGAAAGGAAACCAGGTGGCAGGGACATAGAGAGTGAGTAGAAGAGCAGTTTGAGATGAGGCTGGAGAGGGAGGCAAGACCCAAAAAATGCAGGGCTTTTGCTAAAAACCTTGTTAAAAATCCTCGAGTGCAGGAATGCCTTCCGTCAGTTTGTAAGCTACTCAAGACCAGCAGCTTTGTTGCTTTACACAAACACCAGCCTGTTTTTAAACAAAACTGAAAATTTGAGATTGATAATTTACCTCCTTCACCAAATTTGGCTCTGAATTGCCTTCAGATTTCTGTAACATTCAAAACTAGCCTCAAAGGACTAAGGCTTGCCATGATTGAGGATATATATAAAAATATATTTATGCGCCGGAGGCTCAGAAAGCAATTTCCAAAGAGAATTTCTAAAGCTGTTTTGAGCATTATATAGCCTCTCGAGATGATGGATTTTTTCCAAACACATAACAGAACTCTATACATCTTAATGAACGTTCACAGCAGTAATATCGCTCTGTGTCCTCTCCCTGCATGCCTAGCACTTCTGGGGTCTGAGGGCACATAAAGCAGTGTAAGGCCTGAGCTTTTGCTCTCATTAAGCTCACAGTCTCACTGAAAAATCAATCCTGCCAAAGAGAAGAGCTTGGCAGTTCCTCCATCCTATTATGAATATTTTTCCACAACTGCATTCACAGTCTTACCTGAGGTGGTGAGCATAACATAGCAATAAAGTGTTTAGGAGCCAAACAGACCAGGGTTTGAGTCCCTCTCTGCCCCTTGCCAGTGGTGTGACTTGGGCACATTTCTTAACCTCTCTAAGGCTCAGTGTTCTCTTCTGTGATGATAATATCTACTTCATAAGGTGGTTGTGAAGATTAAGTGAGCTATGTATGAGAAGCACTTAGAACTTTACCCAGACACAGGTCAAGCTAACATTAGTATCCTGACAGGGCAAGTTGAGGCAAAGGCAAAATCCACCAGGTGGGACACAGACACTGGTGACAAGGTTAGGCCACACCTGCACCCTGTCCCCAACTGGAACCAGAAAAAGAGTATGGCTCCTGCATCTTCCAAACCACCCTCTGCTTCCACTCTGCTCTTGGCTCAGCCAAATGTGGGATGACTCCTGTTCCCCGGCCATCTACCACTTTCACAGATACTGCTTTTCTACGCTATTTTACAAGGCAATTATGCAGGCACAGGCTGTCCAAGGTCAGTCAACTGCTAATATAGAATTATACTCTCGCTCCTTTCCTAACAGGCCGCAGAGTTTTACTGCTTCACTTCAACCCGGCTGTCCCCTCAGACCTTTTCACACTCCAGGGTGTCAAGATTTAAGGCCAGCTCCTGGGGCTTCAAGGGCCACCTTTGTTTTCCTTCCATCCCACCTGGCAACTTCACAAGGTCTGAATGGGTCATGTTTCAGGAAACCCCTAAGGAGGTAAACTCCAGGTTCCCATTGATACATTAAAAGGGGGTAAAAGAAAGTGCCAAGTTGGTTGGGTCGCTGCAGCCGAGTCAGGGGTGGAAAGGAGCTGTGCTGTACTGCACAAGTGTTTCCATTCAGAATGAGTCACTGGCTCAGAAGTTGGCAACTCTGGACCCTGGAACAACTTGGCAAATGGAAAACTAAAGGGATTGTTCATGATGTATGTTTGTATCCCCAGTGCCATGTTTTAAATACCACCTCTGTCCACACACCTCCTTTGCAGACAGTGAACAGACGCATACATTGTCCCAAATCCCAGCTTGCCCAGGAACCTGACCATGGGGAAGAATGGGGGTCCCCTGGGAAACCAGCCTTCTGATTACCTGGACCTTGGGGAAGGGGTACCTGAGTGAGGGTAGGAAATTGTTCAGAAGAAGAGATGACACAGAATCCATTTTCAAAGAGGTAACATTGTGACTTCCATGCAAATATAAAATGAATACATATCACAAAGTTGATTCAATTCATCAATTAATGAGGGAAACAGACATTAAAACTGCTCAAATGACAATTTGAAAAGTTTGATTTTTATAGGCAATTTAAAAAAGAAAATTTAGGATAAGATCACTAGGTTAAAAATCTAAATTGGTTAATGCCTCACAAGGTCATAAACTATAACCTTTGTGGTTACCCATCCCCACCCCCACAGGACAGAAATTATTTGCATCTCTACCAAACAAAACTCTCAGCTAACACCTGCTCTGACAGAACTGTAAAATAGCCAAGTCAATGGAGAGCCAGTCAAAGGAGCTCGCCAAGCACTGCTCTGAACAACACCCAGGTACCTCTCTGTCCATTGCCAATTTTCGAGTAATTTTTCTCCAGCATGGTTCAAATCCTCCCCCTTGTCCTTTTTCCCAACCTAGATCTCTGTTCTATCCAGACAGTTTGAGACTCTCTTTAGTCCTTTTCTCGTCTAGAAACCTTCAGTCCAAGCTGAGTTAACAGCTAAGTCAGCACCGCCTATGGCTTCATCTCTTCATACATGGTATGCCCACAAGGCAGGAACTTGGAACACTGCAACCTCAATTGTGGGTCACGATGCTCTCTTCAATGTAAGTGGCAGAAGGGCTCCAACATCTCCATACCTGACTTGCTCCACTTTCTGGGACTGTGTTGAAGACCCATCCACCAAGACTTGAGAGGTCATAGTTTAGTCTGGGTCATAGGCAGAGACAAGAATCAGCTTGAAAAAAGAAAAACAGAAAGAAAGAGAGAGAGAGAGAGAGAGAGAGAGAGAGAGAGAGAGAGAGAGAGAGAGAGAGAAAGGAAGGAAGGAANAGAGAGAGAGAGAGAGAGAGAGAGAAAGGAAGGAAGGAAGGAAGGAAGGAAGGAAGGAAGGAAGGAAGGAAGGAAGGAAGGAAGGAAGGAAAAACTAGATCAAAATGGCCATAGAAAAGCACAGTGAAAATCATCAAACAGAACACTTAAGATGTGTGCATCCATTTCAGCTAATTATTCTATGGTAATTTAATGTCCAACTAAAAAATTAATTTAAAAAAGGAAACAACCACACTGGTCATCATTCCTCCCATTTACTCACTCAGCAACTGTTTCCCAGGCATTATTTGTGGCCTATACTGTACACAGTGGTGCATACAATAGATATGGCAACTGCCTTTCTGAAGTTTATGGTGAAGTGAACCTAGAAAATACTGATCTTCCCTTCCATATCTCATACTTCCACAGGGTTTTTGTGTAAGAAGTCTTCAAGTCCCAAATCCTTTCAGCTGTTCCTCCAAATACATCCTGTGTCTATAACCAACTCTTCCCACCTCCACTCCTGCTTCTGTGGCTCAAGCTCTCCTCATCTCTTGCTTGTGCAACTGCAATAGCCTCCTAAATGGCATTCCTTCTTTTGTTCTCATCTCACCACATCCATTTTCTTCAATACAACCAGACGACCTTTGAAAATGTAAAGAAGGTGAGTTCTATCCATAGCTTAAAACCCCATCCACCACCTGCAAGGCCCTCTGCGATCCAGTCCCTGCCGGCTTCTCCACTCTCACCGTATCTCTGTTCCTGGAACTGCACCGAATTTGCTTCTGGCTCAGGGCCTTTGCATACACTGTTCCCTGCTCCACTTTTTCTCTCAATAGGCTCCCTTTATCATTCAAACCTTGGTTTAAATGTAACCCTTTCAGAGAAAGAGTTCTTCACCCCTCAGTCTCAGTAACCCCCCACTCCCAGTCATTCTCTATCATATCACGCTTGCTCTTGCTTCTGTAGTTACCTTGTCTGTCATCGATTGATTTCCTTCTCTCTACACTTGATTGCAAACTGCTTGAGAGAGGGGCTGTGTTTGCTTCACTGACTGTAGAATCCCCAGCACCTAAAGTAATGTTTGGCTCACAGGGAGCACTGAATGCCTGGCATAGTGTGATTTTCTATGAATATTTGTGGAATGAGAAAATAAAGGAGGGAATTATTTATTTGTTTTTTTTATCAAAGATCCAAGCATCAAGATTTTCTTTCAAGGAAGACACTGGATAGTTTAAAACACAGAAACAGAATTCAATAAGTTTAGAACTCAATAGTAAGCTCTGTGAAAGTAGCTCCCATCTCTCCTGTGAATGATACCAGGACCTAGAATAGAGCTGATGACAAAACCGGCACTCTCTACAGATTACACCCCACCACGTGCAAGTCAGAGGGCTGCTCAGCCAGAGTAAGACCAAGCAAGCTGTCCTCTGAGCTGACAGGGAAGCCTGGGGAGGATGAGGAATTTCACAGCCCCTGCCTGGCATGCATCCTGCTTGAAAGGATTTTCAGGAAAAGGAAGGTCATCTCTGCCCAGGCAATGATTGAATTTGGGGAAAATAATTTTGTTCCTCGTTGATTGCTCTCCTCCTCAGTCCCTCTCTCCCTGAAGCTCCTTGAACGTAGATTCAGGAGTTTATCATCATAACATATCTTTTTTGTCTGTTTCTAACCTGTAATTCCTTATTTATAAAAATAGATGCTCTGGGATAGATCTTGAAATTCCCTTCGGAGCCCACATGTGATGGTTTTAAGTGAAAATGTGTTCCACCTGGAACCAAGGAACGTCAGGTCAAGTCTTTAACGAAAACAATTCCAGATTAACTGGAAGGACATCTAGAGCTGGTTACGAAGCTCCCTCACAGCAGGTGTTCCAGGTAATAAGGCCCTCACTCACCTGACCTGAATGTAGCCCCAAATAGCATGAGATTATTATGAAGCCCATATCCTGTCCCCTCCAGGGCTTGACATTTAGGTTCCTGGAACTTCTCTTACTCTAAGCAGAGATACTATGAAGGAATGTTTTAAATTGAAGAATGAGAAACATTCTCTGCATGAGTTTTTAAAGGTTTTAAAGTGTGAGCTGGGTGGTTCAGAATCACCTGAGGGTGCTTGTGAAAAGTGAGTCTCCGGCTCATGTCCGGTGCTCTCAGCGGATCTGTATTTAAAGAGCTTCCAGGTGATTCTGGTGCAGATTTGTGGTGAAAAACTACCCACATCCAATGCGACTTGGTGTGAAGGAGCCTGCGATCTGCAGCGACACATGTTTAGATGGGCTCAGGGCCCTTTCCTCACTAGTTTCCCATAACTGTGTGAGGTGCAGGGGATCCCAGCAGTCTCTTTGCAGGTCAGCCTCAGGCTAACAGTCTCAATAATCCCATCAGTCATCTAAAGGGCCACTTAAAGAGGACAAGACCACTCATGCCCAGACATACAGGGTGAGTAAACGCCACTTTTAGTATGAGCGAGCTCTTTGTCTTTAGATCAATGAACACATGAATGGATTATCTTAAAACTATCAGAATTCTAGAAATGTGGTTTTTGGCTGTCTTTGCTCTCCTGTTAAGTGGGTCGAGGGAACTTGAATAACAAGCTTTATTCTGTACAGAATGGTATTTTCTTTGGGTCTTCTGAAAATGCTCTGTTGCCCTAGTCCCACTTTCTGGAGGTAATGGCAGGAATGTCAATGCTTTCACCAAATCTCTTATCCACAATCACACGCAAACCTACAAAACTAAAATTCATGGATCATTTGTCTCCAAAGTTGAAGAGTTTGACAAATAGAGAGTCATTAGAATCACATTTCCCAATGACAGCCACCCCACTCTTCCTTACTGTCCAGACAACCAACAACCACAGTAATACTGAAAAGCCCTGCTCCCAGGGTTAGAACCTGGGGTGGGGAGGAGGCCAGAACTCATGCAGGACTATTCTCTGTGAGTCAAGAAATGATCCACCTGAAGAAACAGCCAAGTGGTCCCACCCAGACCTCAAACCCTGAAAACTCTCCCCACATTCCCCAGGGCTCACCCACCTCATGGGATCTATCTGAGGCAGAGGGGAGAAGTCGGCCCTCATGGAACTTTCATGAAGTTGTGGGTCTGCAGAAACCTGTGCAGAAAAGAATCAAAGGTTCAGGTCTTTTATCTTCGTTCTGTGCCTTCACCTCTTCTCTGCTGTTGTGGTTCCACCACCAGCCTATGAAAAATAAGAAGCTGGAAGAACGAGAGCACGAGAGAGTGAGAGCATGTATTAAGAAGACTCTTTCCCACCATGGCCCTTCCCACATGGGCACCAGGAGTACTTCTGTGCAACAGCCAGCAGCATAGTCTAGCATTGCCATTATCTTAAGGAGCAAAGTTCTTGGGCTCTAGGCCCAGCAGCTCTAGAGACTCAA
This sequence comes from Hipposideros armiger, assembly GCF_001890085.2. Lineage (NCBI taxonomy): Eukaryota > Metazoa > Chordata > Mammalia > Chiroptera > Hipposideridae > Hipposideros > Hipposideros armiger. Next base: position 1,080,793 of record NW_017731680.1, read on the forward strand.
AAAAGCAAGAGTCATCAAAAGAGTAATTATGTTCATTGCACCCAGACATCAGCACCAGAGCAAGAGAAGTACCTACCCAAACTACAAGGCCAAAGTCATGAGCATCTTAGACTCTGAGAAGAGAGCAAGGAAGATACACAACTAAGATGATGCAGTGGTCAGTTGTGGACAAGGGAAACTTTTTAGACCTGCAGGTTCTGGCCCCAGAGATATTGCTGAGCGCAATAAAGTCAACTGCTCTGTTGGTTGGCACAGAGGAGGCTACCAGATTTCTTTCATTTAAGCAGTAGAAGCATTATTGGCAAGATAATCCTTGACTTGCTGGGTTCCAGAAGCCCTTACTACACATCAGTGAGCCAAAATAACTAGAATTCCAGAGTCAGAAGGGACCTTGCAGGTATGGGGACCCAAGCGCATGTACCTAACAGGGAAAAGGTGACACAAATCAGAATACTGGGCTGATGGTGAACTAGAGGTGTAGACCCCATGCAAAGTCACCAGCCCTGTTCAGCCCTGCCACTACCCAACTGTTGCTACACAGAAATCTGTGCCAGGTTTGTCAGAGCTAATGACTTTTCAACATAAGCCCCCAATTCCGATTTTTATGTGAAATTTCCCAATTTTAAGATGTTGGCAACTCAATTAATGTTATTTAAAATACTGCATGGGCCAAACATCTGGATCTGGGGCAAGGGCAGATTCAGCCTGTGGGCCTCCAGCTCATAACTTCTGACATATATCAATTATTATTTCATAACCAACAATGGTAATAGGTAACAAATTGGGTACTTCACACACGTTATTACATTTAGCCCTCACAGTTGAGGAAATTAAGTTTATAGAGAACAGGTAGCTTCTCTAAGTTTGCATAGCTATATAAGTGGGCACCAGGACTCAAATCCTAGTCTGTCTGATGTCAAGTGCTGAATTCTTGGCCATTAAATGATACTGCAGTTCCAGAAACAAATTAGAGTTGCCCTTAAACTCATTCATTTCAAGGGGAGGCACACTGAAATTGACAGCTGGCATTTGAATCGCTTAGTGTTTATGGGAAGACAAGACCAGGAAAGACAGCAGACCATGGCAGGAAAGTTGTACTGAGAATGTTCTTCCATTTTCCAAACTGCAAAAATCCCTTCTGGCTCCAAGGGATGAGTGTTCCTGCCTTTGCTACTCAAAGGGAAGGCAATGGATGCATAACATGAGCATCATCTAGGAGCTTGTTAGAAAGACAGCCACAACCCACGCTCAATGAATGGGCCTCTTAATGAGATGCTCGGTTGATCCTCAGGCACATTGAATCTGAGAAGCCTGGGACTCCCTCTCTCTGACTTGTTCTCTAGTCTGATGTGGCCCTCCAGTTCCTACCATACTCCCCATAAGACTGTCAACTCCCTACAGTCAGAGACTTTATCTTCCTTCCCCCCCCCCTCTTTCTGGGCTCCATCAACCCAGACACAGATAAGGGGGTGAGGGGTTTTCTCCAAGCACACAACAGAAGAAGGAATCCTCCCCTAAAGTCATAACCATGTAAATTAACTCAGGCTTCCAGACTGTTGGCAGGCCCTTGAGAATGTGAGAAAAATCAGTACACCACTGCAGCCCCCCCAGATCTTACCCTGGTCCTAGAGGGATATAAGCAGCACCTTCATCAAAACAGTGTATATATGAGCAATCGGTACACTTAAGAGTTCAACGGCAGGTTTCGAGGATACTGCCTAAAGGAAAAAGCGGTTCTGGGAAAGGGGGGAAAAGAGGGACCCGCCTCTGGGAGTGACAGATCTGACAAGAAATCTCAGGGCCCCAAAGGTGGTGGCAATTCAGTAAAGGTCAGACACATTCTGTGCAAAAAACATGGAAAAATCATGGAAGCCATGGAAAAGTTAAAGTCTGGAATGAGATTCAATGAAGTGGCCACACAATATAGTGAACACAAAGCCAGGCAAGGGGGCGACTTGGGTTGGATGACCAGAGGGTCCATGGCGGGACCATTTCAGGAAGCGGCCTTTGCCTTGCCTGTCAGCGGGCTGGATAAGCCCGTGTTTACAGACCCTCCAGTGAAGACGAAGTTTGGATATCATATTATTATGGGTTGAAGGGAGAAAATAAAATTCTTTGAAAGACAAAAAAAAAAGTGTATATATATATTCTGTAGGCAGAAAAAGATTCTAAAAACTGTCTGTGAGAAAACTAAGATTCCTGGCTGGGTGGGGTCCCCTGTGCTCCTGGACAGCCGTTCTTGGCAGAAACCCTCACAAAATGCTGTGGGCATAGACATGAACCCAGACCTGGGGTGCTAATATTCATCTGCCTGCTCTGATTGCAGCTGGAATGTCACAGCAGGATACCCTCTTTGCTCCACGGCACATGAGTCCTTGCCAGAAAATGGGGCACACTCCTGTCCTGACTTTTCTGCCAAAGCTGTCAAATTTTCTACCATCCCTATTTGCTGGGAAACCCCAGGAGGAGAAACATCATGGGAGTGTAGAGGATGGCGGGCCAGCCGATTCACATGACTGCTCATACCAACATACCTTTCCCTGTTTGCTCAAGATGCAAGGCCTCCCAAGTGATCATGCCTTGCAGGAAAATTCTCACTGTCCCTAAGGCAACCCAAATTCTTTAAGCACATATGTCACCTCCAACTCCTTCCACAGCCTTCACCTGCCTCAGAGACCATAACTACTCAAGGAAAAATAAAGTAAAAGTTCCCAACACTCCCCTCCTCTTCCCCACGGACCTGCTTTGCGCACACGTGCAGCTGGAAAGCTGCTCCTGGCTCTAAACCACGGAGGCTTTCCATTCTAGTTAAACTGTGATGTTGCCATGGAAACAACCAGTGAGGTGTTTCTCTGGCTGTGTCCCAAGCTGAGGACCCGAGGCCCCCATTGCAGACATCCTCATCGGCTGGCATCCCAGGAGCCCTGTGCCACCCCTCACCAACCCAGGGCACCCGTGCCTTGGGGGCTGTCATAGTCCGGTATGCATATGTGCATCCGCACACACATTTGTTTTCTTTTCTCTTCAGCCCATCCCCTCCCGGCACACAAAAGGCACATTCTTGAAAAAAAAAAAAAAAGAAAAAAGAAAAAATGTATTTTTTTTCTGCATTCCAGCTGCTTGAGCTAAGCGAAGGAATGAATGGTTTGGGAAAAATCTCACACAGGAATAAATTTACAAGGGACAGCTGAGCGGATAAATTCAGTCCCCAAAGAGGGGCATTACGAGGCCTTTTGGCAGGAGATTTGCCCCTTATGCAAAGCTGTCGAAAAAGAAATACAGAGCAGGAGAGGGGAGCTTCAAACGTACCCCCAAATAGACCTTTCAGAAATCCTTTAACTCTCTCTAGCTGTTAGCATTTAAAGACAGGAGGAGGCCCATTAACAAAGCAAAGCAGTCCTTTCCAGGTAGGCTGCCTGTATCCCTGAACTTTTCTGAAATTTGCTTTCACTCCTCTCTTGGGTGGATGGTTCAGGGTCACCCAAGTTTCTGGCTTGACCTGTTGTTCACATACTCAATAACAAAAATGGAGTCTGACCTAGTCAGAATCTGGCAAACAGCTAGTGCTATCTCCTTAGGGGCCTTCTCAGCTGAAGAGTGGACCAAACAGGATAGGGGCCCATGGGATAGGGCTGGGAGCTGGGATGAGGAAAGCACTGCAGAGAAAAGATGGTGATTGTGACCTCAGAGAGGATGGCTGCCACCAATGCCAGAGGATTCTGGGTCCAAACGGAGTGTTTGCTCCTTTGAGTCCCCATGGTTGTTTTCTACAAAGACTGAGATTAGGCCAGAATCATTGCATGGAACCCTTTCCTCTCCCTTACTTCTTTACCACTTCCTTGACTCACCTCAATTAGTGGCTGGTTGCTAGACTCAGGAAAGTCCCTTTGGTTACTTGGAGGTATGGAAACTCAGTTAACCCATATCCTCTCCCTTTTCTTCGGAAACCAAATCCTAGAACTTTTACAGCTGGCAATGACCTTCTGATTCCTCATCACAGCTTTTCCCAGGCTCTCTCACCCCAGGAGAGCCTGAGACTCTCAGCCCAGCCAGCCTGGCTCCTCTGGGAAAGCCAAGCTGTTGACTGTCACCAATCATGTCCACATTGCATGCCTTGAGCCACGGCGGCCTGCACTCAAGTTACATTGCTCCTTCTCCATGGATATTCTTACTTCTGAGGTCATCATCGGTCGGTGAGAATTAAGCATTTACAGCCCTGTTCTGCACTGTGCACTTGGCGACATAGAAAGATATACACACAATAAGCTATCCCTGCCCCACAATGGGCTCAAGCTTCTGTTGATTAGACATTAATTACCACTTACTGAGTGCTTGATGTGTTCCAGGGCCTAAGCTTTTTTACTATTTCATTGCGATGAGTACTTTATTTACATTTAATACTACAGTAATTAAATGCTTGGTGGAAACTAACTGGAGCATATTCTGGGTTCACCACTTATCTGCCATGTCCCCCCCAGGCAGTACTCTCTCAGAGCCTCATTTTCCTCCTTTGTAAAACAGCTAATAATGTCTACTTTGCAAGAATGTTGTGAGAAAATTCAATGAAACAGTGTTTATAAAGCTCTTAACTCAGTGACGAGCACCTAGTGCTCAAAATGGCACCAATGAAACTGTGATCAAATGGCATTATTGAGTTTCTGGGTTGGTGAACATGTGGAGGTGCCAGAAACATGGTGGGTCCAAGGAGCATGGAAGCTCCCGGCTCCTTGTCACATACCTTTACACCTCTTCCACCTGGCTGCTCCTGAGTTGCAGCAACACCTTCTTTACCCTCACTGGAGGAAATCAACTGTCCTCCATGTGAAACCCTATGAAGTTCTCAGCCAAAGTAGCAACAATTCACATACATTGCTTAGTCCTTACCTGTTAAACATGAAGCAGAATGTATGTCCTACTACAAGAGAAAAAAAGCCCTGGGAGAGCTGTACCTCTTCACGGGAAGAATGCGTGTCCAGTATCTTGCTTTTGCCTATGTCCTTTGAGTGATATGTAAATTGGAACTGGGTAAGATCTGTAATCCATGTTAAGTCTGATTTAACAATTAAACATTTTGTGTTATCTTAATAAGGAAAGAATAAATAAGAATATTTTCTTTTTAATATATGGGTACCTGTGTAAAAATACACTTATATACATGCACATATAAATTTGCAAAATAAATTGGAAGAAGAGTCTAGACATTAATGAAAATGGTTCCCTAGAGAAAGTAGGTTGGAGAAGTTTGGATGAAAGTGAAATATATGCTTTTCAATATTTTGTATTTCAATTCAGTAAATATTTTACATAGAAAAATAATACAATTAAAGCAAATAGGAAAAGAAAACATAAAACTGAGCATAAAAAAAACCAAAATAACCCAATTGCAGAGCACATTAAAATGATAAAAGAAATATTACATGTTACTCAGTAGTTTTTATGTTACTTGTAATATTGATAAAGCAATTTGAACTGTTTTATAGAAATTATAGGAAAAGGCATGTATATTGATGTTTAAGAAATATGATTCTTACTATAGAGAAACAATTATAGGACGAAAGAGGCCAAGGAAAACTGTAACAGTAAATATGAAATAGGAAAAAAATGGCATTATTGTTATTATAATTATGAAGGGGTCCCTCCCACTTCTCCCTAATGTGACCACCACAGCCTGCCAATGGGACTGAGCTTGGGCTGTCCTGTTTGAAGACAGCATCTCCCCTCTCTCTCTCTCTCTCTCTCTCTCTCTCTCTCTCTCTCTCTCTCTCTCTCTTTCTCTCTCTCTCCAGCCTTTCTAGCCAGTAAACCTCAGAAACAGCTGTAGTTCTCACCCCAGCTAGAAAAGAGCTTGGGAGAAGGCAAGAGAATGTGTGGCGCCTGGGCTGCTTAGAACTGTAGAATCTTCCTGCAGGGACCGTTCAGCTATGTTTCTAAAATATTTCTTTCCAGGTAGCATTTGTATGGCCTAAGCCTGTCCTTTTCTTTCTTCTAATTGGCTCCTTTCTGAAGCAAGAAATTATAGTGGAATCAGGAAAATGTATATGAGCCCCAAGTTTGCCTCTTTGAGAGTTCCTGCCTTTGAGTTTGTATCCTTGGATAAACCATCTGTACTCTCTGGACCTCAGTTTACTAATCTGTAAAACTGGCATGCAATAATGCCCATAATGCTAGATGATGAAATTTAGAGACAATATATAAGAAATACTTATTTATATAGCCAATAAATGTTGGTATTATCCTTGCGTTTTTTTTAATCCACATATGAAAATTCTTCATGAATTGTAAAACTATGCATAAATGTCAAGTATCATTAGTTATCCTTCAGTTTTATCAGAAATCATACATGACACTTCTGGTACTGTGCAAAGGAAACATGAAAAGCCTGGCCCTGCCTCAGGCCAGCAGTAGGAACAGCGCATGCGCAAGATCCACAGCCTGCAGAAGAAAGCCACCCAGCAGATATATTCAAGTTGACCATATGCCTTGTATTTTAGGGGCATGGGCTGGTGTGTTTTCCTCACTGGGACGGAGATAGAAGGAGTAGCCTTTGGCGCGTTTCTTCCCTGCAATGATTAGCAGTTACTAAGGTCCTTTTGGAGAAGCACAAACATTGGCTGTGAGGTAGTAGGTGGAAGAGAAGGTGGAAGTAGAGGCTAGAACCGCTGTTGTTGTTCTACAACTGCGCCTCAGGCAACAAATATGTTTTTAATAAGCAATTATTAACAAGTGGACAATAAGTGCTTTATTAATCCTAAATTAAATGCATGTTTGAGAGAGTCAAGCACTGATCGAAGAGGGAATTCACTAATATTTTCTTGTTATAAGCTGTTAGTTTAAAGATGTCAGGGCTCCATTCTGTCCAGGAGATCTTAGCTTTCAGAGGAACTCAAAATCTGAGCAAGAGATTAATTTAGTTAAAGAGAAAATGATGTCCTTTTTGAAGGGTGTGGGTATTGTTCACAAGAATGATGATAGCCAGCTAGAAATCATGTTTCCAGTTGGGCCAAAGGAAAAGGGCATCCTTGGGGAGGTTCCGCATCCAAAACAAACACCAGAATCATTAAGACTGATTGTAAGCTTCCAACTGTTTTTGCCAGGAAGGACACTATGCAATTTACAAACATCGCCTTGTTTATTATAATTCTGGTGACACTTCTCCGAAGTAGTTATTATTAGTGTTACAGAAGAGAAAACTGATGCTCAGAGAGATTCAGAAATGTGCTCAACATTGCACAGCTAGCAACAGATAGAATTAAAATTTCAATCGGGTCTGGCTGCTTGGTTCCAGAGCCAACTCCCAAGGCTGACTGTAGCTGTTCTTATGACAACATCACTCTGTAGTGCCCATTCTTGTTTTCAGGGTATGGCAGAGACAGCTAATTGTCCTCTGATATCTGTACTCACCTCCTTCCTCAGTAATAGAACCAAATAAAAGTTAGATGAATATGTGGCCACTCAGAATAAGAACACATTTTCAAGTCTCTCTACAGCTACACGTAGCCATGTGACTAAGTATTGGCCAATGGGATACAAGCTGAAGCAATGTGCTCAATTTCTGGGAAATGTCCTTAAAGAGAAGGCATGTGCCCTTCCCCTCCCCTTTTCTTTCTTTTTCTTTCCAGCTGCCTAGAATGCAGATGTGATGACTAAAGTTGGAGCCACCATCTTGGACCACAATATGGAAACTGCATATTGAAGTGTCTGTCTGGTCACTTATAATGGCAGAGCCACAATAATAGCCCTGGTCTGCCTCCTTAGCAGTTAATGTGTGGGACAAATCAACCTTAATTTTGCTTAAACAACTGTTAATTTTGGATTTTCTGTGATTCAGCAAAATAGAATCCTATCTTTTGCATAGGGATTCCTCCATTTTTGCCCCCATCTCACCCTAATTGAAGCTATTGTCTTCTGAATTCTTTTCTTTTCCTCCTATACATTTCATCCAACTGGATTCAAATTACATATGTATCAGATTAATGGCAGATCACCAAAGAAGCAGAAGGACAGCCTGAGACCTCTGAAGAAGGACAGTATGAGTAGCAGCCAAGGACCATGCTCTTAGAAGCCATGTTGTTAGGCCGGGCCAGGAGAGAGGGCGTGGTACAAACCCAGTACTTCCTGTTCAGTTAGCCTCCCTGCCCATTTATGAGGCAAAGCATAAGTCTTGCCAACAAAATCTTCTTTCCAAGAAAATAAATTTAAGTCATCCTGCTTCTCTGGTTCCTCTCCTGCCATCATTCCCAGAAAGATGTGCATGATGTGGCTGTCATAAAACATCTGCCTCTGGTCCCACCCAAAAGTACCAGCTTCCAGGCAGGACCAAGCCAGACTGGGTTGGACTTTCCCTTCTATGTGTCATTCTTGCTTATCTTCCAGGACAAGTCCAACTGAGCGTGGCTGCAAAGAGGAAGGATTCTTACCCCTTCCATGGAAGTGTTTTAAAGAGTTATGGAATGGGTGAAACCTAGAAGTTCCCCAAACCATTGACTCTTATAGCTGGAGAAAGCAACCTAGCCAAGGTCAAATAGTTTATTATTAGAGAATTGGTATCACTAACATTAATAAGAACAACAACAGCAACATTTATTCAGCTCTTTTTATGTGTCAAATGCTGAGCTGAACACTTAACATAGATTATATCATTTAATCCTCACAAAACCCAATGAGATATGTGCTTAATCTGGAGGCTCAGAAAGTTATATAACTTGCCTTATTTTACAAGATAATAGGCTGTTGAATAGGAATTCAAACCCAAGTTTATTGGTTACTTGAGCCTGAACTCTGCTCTTTTTACAGCATCATGCTACCAATTTATTACTTGTCAAAGCAAGATATTTTCACAATCTCCCTCTTCACAATTCAACCAATCTGTACATTCTATAGTCTCATAGATTTGTTGTCATCAAACACATACACAGTGCTGTCCTCAGAGACACTCAAAGGCCTTGACACACAGTCATCTCTCTGAGACTCTAATATCGACATCTGGATGAAAGTCAGGCTTCACTTATATCCATAGGCACCAACCTCTGCAACCACTTTCAAGGTTCAGGCAAAACCCTGATATCAGGGTTTTCCCATCCCTTCACCCCCTTTCTGGCTTATTCAGTCCCTCAAGAAGTATTTATTGAGTCAAATAAAACTGTGCTCAGCATTAAGAATAAAGAGTTGAACAAAAGAAACATGGTGCCTGGCTTTAAAGGGCATTTCCATGGGAGAGATAGACGATAAACAAATAAATTCACAAATATTTAGTGGCAATTGTGATTAGTACTACAAAGGAAAAGTCCATGTCACCACACAAGTATGTAAAAGGGGCACATCTGGCAAGGGATGTGAGAAGGCTCTGAGATGGATAGAAACTCAGTAAGTTCAAGAACTTCAAAGAAAATCAGAGTGCTGTAGACACGAGTAGGAGTCAGATCATTCAAAACCTAACAGGCCATGTTAAGAATATTGGACTTGATCCTAGGAATAATGATGAACCACTGAAGAGTTTTACACAGGCAAATGACAGTGTCTGATGTCACTGAGTACAGAAGACATCGGAATGAAGGTAGAGTGACCTCTCACAGGCCGTCACAGTAGTCCAGATGAGGGACGGTGAGTATGGACAAAGGAGGGGGCAGAGGAGAGAGAGAAGTGGATAGAATTGGGGTAGTAGATATTAGAATCAACAGGAGCTGCCTGTGTGAGCATAAAACTCAGAAGAGCAGTCTTATATGGAGATATAAGTTTGGGAGATAGTATTTAAAGCCATGTAAGGGGGTGAGATCTCCCAGAAAGAAGCAAAGTGAGATGAAAAAGTGATCTAGGATTAAACCTGAGGAATTCTAAAATTAAAGGTTGGGCAGGAAGAAAAGCTCCATCAAAGGTGGTAGAAAATAAATGGTCAGAGAAGCGGGAAGCCATCCAGGAATATGTGGTATCACCGAAGGCAACAGAGTGTTCCAAGCAGAAGGGAATGGGCAGGGGTGTGAAAACCCCATAGTGGACAAGAAAGATGAAGAACGAATGGTGTGGAACTTCCGGGTTGGTGAATACATGGAAATGCTAGGAGGTGGGTGTTACAAGAGAGGTTCCAGAAGCTCCTCCCCGCTGCATTTGCCCTCTGTATCTCTTTCATTTCATTTGATTGTTTCCTGAGTTGTATCCTTTAAAGTTAACTGGTAATCCAGGCAGTGATCTAGAGACTTCTATTTGAAGCAGAAGTTCAAAGGGCGGTATGTGAACACCATCTAGAAATATGTCTGTTATTGATGCCTTTATGTCTGTAAAACAGCAGTCCTCCTGAAATGTTATTCAGAAGGTGATTGAGGAGGATCAATCAGATGTGGGAGAAGACATTTTTGCTACAAAGGTGGTTGAGTGCATCATCCAGCTTACTCTTGTCCCAGAGCCAAAGAGTTAAAAGGCTTAATTTTGAATCAGATGAGGACAGTGATAATGATCCTTGTATGAATATTAGTTCTTTAAGAAGAAACAGAATGGCACTTAGAAATTTTCATGATTCCAGAAAAATCAAAACATTGCAAGCTAAGAGTTTACAGTTAAAGATTTTTTGAAGTATTGCAGTCAACTGAAGAATTTGAAAGAGACTTACTTAAGAAATTATTGCATACAAATTTATATTTTTAAGTATCATTTCCTGAACATAACTCCATTGCTTGAGAAACTTCCCAGCTCAAGGACATATATAATAGCATCAGTTCTTTATTTTTAAATCTGGTTAACATTACCTGGGAATGTGCTATAAAATTTAGAATGTTATTTTCCTAATATATATTAGTGTATATCTTACTGAATATTAAGCTTTGCTTAAATATCATCCTTCAGTAAGAATTAAAATAACTCTACCATTATATATTTCTGCTTCAGATCAAAGACTATGTCAGTATTTTAATGTGGTTACATTTAGCCAAAGTTGAGGGGGAAAGCTTGTAAAAAATTAACCTTTTTAAAATTTTAATAATTTCTAGGCATTCTTGATTTCCTGAAGGTAAAACAACCTGTGTGAAATTGTGCCTAAACTCTCTGTTTGTTACTAAGTATGTGTTCTTTTTCTAATGCTTGTGATAGTATCAGCCACAGGGACTCCAAATAACTAAATATACCTTATACTTTGAATAAATAAAAATTCATATTAAAATATAGAACAGTCCAAAAACTGAATGATGCCCATTTGATAGAGCACATATTATTGACTTTAGCAAAAGCTGTTTCAATAAAGGGGTGAGGGTAGAAGCCAAATTGAGTAAATTCACTGAAGAGTGAATTGTAAGTAAGGATGTAGAGATGAGCATTTCTACAGACCCTTTTCAATTTCAGATTTATCCTGGATTAGCTCAGGCTCACAATTCATTCAGGGTCACCCTAATCTTACCTCAGTTCCATAGGAGGTAAATGTTAGATTTGAACCCTCAAAACCCTGGCTCTAGTCCAGCCCCAAGATTCAGATAATGATTTAAGTAAAAGCATTCAGTCTAAGCTTATGTGAGTTGGGTTAATTTTTTTAACCTTGTAATATTAAGTTATCTTATAAATATTATATGTAGGCTTGGGGAATGATAATTTTCTAACAAGCTAGGCATTGACCACAGGGTCAGAACAAAAGTCATTATAGGTGCGAAGGAAGTCAATGTGTGACTAGTTAGAGCAAGATGGTCAAGAGACAGAGAGCAATCAAGTAGGAGTAAAACAGGCTTGCGCGAGAGGAACAGGAGAGTTCATGATACTAGATCAGATATAGCATGCAAGGTAAGCTGGCTGTGGAATCCAGGGATGTGAAAAACTCACACAAATGTTAGGTGGTTAGAAGGAGAAATTTACTACTGGCTCCAGAGTCTGGGCTTTTAACTATATGTATACAGCCTCAATGATTCTCACATCCACACTGTGAAGTATCACTGGTCTCATTTCACGTAAGGAATTGCCTTAGGTGACACAGCCAGTGAGTGGTAGACCCAGGACTCAGCCCAGTCAACCTGAATCTATTCTGTAATATGTGAGCCCAGCCAACCTCACTCAGAAAATTCTTCAGCATAGTTGTCCTATTGAAAAATCTCTCTCACTACCTTCAAATTACCCCTCTATGGGAACTGAGCACCTAAAGCACCTCTATAAGCAAACCAGCACTTCCAGTTGCCACAAATACAAATTAATTCCTCACCACCCACCCTCTTCCCCACTTTGTGTGGCTGACAGCAGCATATTGTCCACTGGTTGTTGAACTTTCCCACCTGGTACAGTTTGTGCAATGGAGAAAGACCAGGAAATGGAGCAGGCATCCATCACAAATGGTTGCACAAAATCTCTGACCCAAGCAACTTTTGTCGTCATCCTGATCCAGACATATAGGATGGCTGATGGCCTCTGATGTGCAAACAGTTCCCCTGACTCAGTGCAGGCTGATGGAATAGGAAGTCAGCCCAAACTGCATGTGCATGTGTGTGTGCATTTGAATGTATACATTGCTGTGCATATGTGTGTGAGTCTTCGTGTGCATCTTCTGAGAGAGGGCTTAGAGATGTTCCAACCCTAATTGCTTATTCCTCTTATCTGACATACTGGAGCTTAAGAGTGCTTAAACAGGATGCAAATAAGATCATTCCCCTGAGTGTCGGGCACATGAAGGGTGATGTTTGAGGACCAATTCAGTTTATTGGTATATTTTTGCAACTGAAGCTCTTCTGTTCCCACATGCCCCAGGGATGAGCTTCTTGAACCCGTGGGGCCTGCTAGAGCTATTTTCCCAGTCACTAGGCAATGTCAATCCTGCCTCATGCCTGATGAGCTCCTGCCTGTGCTGGGGTAGTATCTGTGGGTGATGTAGGATTATCTTTATAACAACCAGGAAGAGGGTTAACGGTGAGCATCCAAATAGCACACATGAACAATGATGACATAAGGAAGGATGACTCTGATGGGAGACCTAGACACATGAGGAGCAGAAAAAGCAATAGGTGCCATTTTGAGCATCTACTCTATGCTAGTGTTAGGCTAGGCATTTTGGCACACATGAGTTCATTGCTATAGGTATGACATTAACTGAGGGGAGGTGGCCACGTGAGAACAGATCCCTGTCATTCACTGATATGTTTGCCTCACACTGTGCCTGTACATGGTATGAACTGAGAAATTATCAGAGCTACACTAGCATTTAATTCAACTCTCTCATAGTATGCAAGACAATCATGTGGAGACAGCCCCCTAGATAAACACCCTCTATCTATCCCTCATTCACATCTGACTCACATTATATGTATTCATTTTTTTAATATACACAGGCACACCTCATTTTATTGCCACCCACTTTGTTGTACCTCGCAGATATTGCATTTAAAAATTGATTAGTTTAAACAAATGTGTGAGGGTAGTAAATATTTTTTTAATTTGTTTTATTTTTCAATTGCAGTTGATATACAGTATTATAGTCGTATTAGTTTCAGGTGTGCAACATAGTGATTAGATATTTATGTAACTTATGAAGTGATCACTTTGATAAATCAACTTGTAGTACCCATATGACACCACCCATAGTTATATTATTGACTATATTCCTTATGCTATACTTTACATCCCGTGACTATTTTGTAACTATCAAATTGTACTGCTTAACCTCTTCCCCCTTTTTGCCCAACCTCCAACTCCCCTCCCATCTGGCAACCCTCAAAATATTGGATAGTTGGAAAAGTCATGACGTATTTTTTTCTGTTTTTCGTTGCAAAAATGCGTCATGACTTTTCCGACAACCCAATATTCTCTGTATCTGTGGGTTTGATTCAGTTTGTTTATTTCGTTCTTTAGATTCTACATATAAGTGTAATCACATGGCATTTGACTTTCTCTGCTTGACTTACTCCACTAAACGTATTACCCTCTAGGTCCATCCATGTTGTTGCAGATGGCAAGATTTCATTCTTTTTTTATGACTGAGTAATATTCCATTGTATATATATTTACTACCTCTTCTTTATCCATTCATCCATTGATGGACACCCAGGCTGCCTCCATGCCTTGGTATTGGAAATAATGCTGCAATGAACATATGGAAACACATGTCCCTTCAAAGTAGTGTTTTGGGTTTCTTCAGATAAATACCCAGAAGCAGGGTTACTGAGTCCTTCTTTGTCTCTTGTTATAGCCTTTGTTTTAAAGTCTATTTTGTCTGGTGTAAGTATTGCTACCGTGGCTTTTTTTTTTTTTTTTGGTTTCCACTGTCGTGAAATATTCCTTTCCATCCCTTTACTTTCAGTTTGTGTGTCAAGTGAGTCTCTTGTGTGTCATGTAAGGGTCTTGTTTTCTTATCTATTCAACCACACTATGTCTTTTGTTTGGAGTATTTATATTCCTTTCCATCCCTTTACTTTCAGTTTGTGGGTCAAGTGAGTCTCTTGTAAGTGAGTGTCATGTAAGGGTCTTGTTTTCTTATCTATTCAACCACACTATGTCTTTTGTTTGGAGTATTTAATCCATTTACCTTTACAGTAATTATTGATAGGTATATAGTTATTGCCATTTTATTATTCACATGTTTTATCTTTTTCTTCTTCATCCTAAAGAAATCCCATTAATATTTCTTGTATTACTGGCTTGGTGGTGATGAACACCTTTAGCTTTTCCTTGTCTGGGAAGCTCTTAATCTGTCCTTCAATTCAACATGATAGCTTTGCTGGGTAGAGTAATCTTGGTTTTACAACCAAGATCCTTTCTTTTCTTTTTATCACTTTGAATATTTCCTACCAATCCCTTCTGGCCTGCAAAGTTTCTGCTGTGAAATCAGCTGACAGTCTTTATGGAGCTCCTTTGTAGGTAACTACCATATTTTGCTATGTATTAGGCACACCTGTATTTTTGGCCTAAACTTTCAGGGAAAAAAATCTTTTGTTTTAATTTTTTAATTCAAATTTTTGTTCGTTTACATTTAGGTACTTGTTTTTTTATTGTAAAGGAATTTTATCATTTATTTGTTAACATATTGTAGTACAAGAAATTCTATGTAACAAATAATTACAAAACACAAGAATAGATACAAAGTACAAGAAATTTTATGCACTGGTAACAAATTTACAATATTTACACATCATAGAAGGAAGGCCAAGAACACTTCGTCCTTGCAAGTTCGTCATAAGTTCAACAATACCAATTATTATATTCCAGGGTATTATTTTGCATGTGGATATTGTAATTGATTTCTAGAGTTACACTTTTAACTCATAAACATAAATAAAATAATTAAAAACATTTATATAGATATGGAATTAGTACTACCCATGTATAATGTGCATCCTTATTTTTCCCTCACAAATTTGGGCAAAAAAGTATGCACTATACATGGCAAAATACGGTAACTGCTTTTAAAATTCTCTCTCTGTCTTTAAACTTTGGTATTTTAATTATGTTGTGTCTTGGTGTGGGCCTCTTTGGGTTCATCTTGTTTGGGACTCTCTGTACTTTTGGGACTTGTATGGCTATTTTCTTTGCCAGGTTAAGGAAGTTTTCCATCATTATTTCTTCACATAGGTTTTTAATTCCTTGTTCTCTCTTTTCCTTCTGGTACCCCTATGATGTGAAATGTTGGTATGCTTGATGTTGTCCCAGAGGCCCCTTAAACTCTCCTTATTTTATTTTTTTGTGTGTTCTTTTTTTCTTTTTGCTGTTCTGATTGGGTATTTTCTACTACCTTACCTTCTAAATTGCTGATTTGATCCTCTGTTCATCTGATCTATTATTAATTTCCTCTAATGTATTTTTTTGTTTCAATTATTGTAGTCTTCATTTCTGACTGGTACTTTTTTATGCTTTCTATCTCCATTTCTATGTTTCCTATCTCTTTGTTGAAGTTCTTACTGAGATCATTGAGCATCCTTATAACGAGTGTTTGGAACTCTGCATCTGGTGGATTGTTTGTCTCCTATTTGTTTAGTTCTTTTTCTGGAGCTTTGTTTTGTTCTTTCATTTGGGACATATTTCTTTGTCTCCCATTTTGGCTAGCTCCCTATGTTTGTTTCTATGTATTAGGTAGAGTTGCTATGTCTCCCGGTCTTAGTGGTCTTATGTAGTAGGTGTGCTGTGGGGCCCAGTGGCATAATCTCCCTGGTCACCTGAGCCAGGTGCCACAGGTGTGTCATTTATGTGGGTTGTGCATGCCCTCCTGTTGTAGTTGAGTGTTGGTTGCTGCTTGCATGTCAATGTGACAGTGGAGGAACTATTGTGGAGGGCTGACCCTAAGAAGCAAAATTTGCTTTAGCAGGGCTCTAGTGCCTGCCAGTCTGCCTTTTGTGTGTATCGTCCATGGAGGCAGGTAGGTGGTGCTCCCACTTGGTCTGAAGCTGGCCACTGGGCATGCCAGCCCTGGGGTCTCCTGGGAGGGTTCTCACTGCAGGCCAAATTCAGCCACAGCCTGTGCCCTGCCTGGGGTCCCTTGGCAGGAGCCACAAAGCAATCTTTAGGTGGACACCACCGTGTTGGATTGGAGGTTTCTGGGAGAGAGGTTAAGCTGCAAATTTAGGCCAACTGCCCCTAGTGCCAGGCTTGAGACTGTTTAGCAAGAGGTACAGAGCATGCCGAGGCCAGATGCTGCTTGTTTGGGGTTTGTGAACTCTTGAGAGATTTTAGGAAAGTCTGCAGCATGGGCCAAAACAGGCCATTTGAATGGAAAAACTACTGGAAGTGGCTTGGGTGTGCCTACAAGTTGTGTGGGGCAGGGGTCTCAGGGCAGAGCAAATGGTTTCAGCCAAGTTGATGAAGACGGATATGGCGGCTGCCTACGTCTACACCCTGGGAATGGAAGGGGTTCAACAAAGGAAATTGACTTCTGCCAGCACTTCTGCCTGGGGAACAGCTACCTTTCCAGCCCTTTCCCTGTAGCCAGACAGTGCAGTTCTACCTCATATGTCCCTGCACTGGAGCTCAGAGTGAGTGTGTCTATCAGCAAGTACTTCCACACGCAGGCCCTTTAAAAGGAGTGTCTGGGACTCCAGCCCTCCTTGGTCTCACTCAGCCACAATCTCTGTTGGTTTTCACAACCAGAAGTTATGGAGACTTTCCTTCCCAACCCTGGAACCCTAGCTGGAAAGTCTGGTGTGGGGCTGGGACCTCTCAGTCCTCACGGGGGTCCTATGAAGCCCAGATAGTTCTCCTGATTTTTAACCACCACACATTGGTGTGGGACCAAACTGTTCCGTGTCTCCACCCATCCTACCAGTCTCAAGGTGGCTTCTTTTGTAAGTCCTTAGCTGTAGGGCTTGTGTTCAAGTAGACCTCAGAAGGTTCTCAGTGATGCTTGTTTTGTAGTTTAGTTGTAATTTTGATGTGGTCATGACAAAATGCAAGCACAGCATTTCTTTACTCTGCCATCTTGATTGGAAATTCTCTGACTCACATTTTAAAAGGCCCACACAGAAAAGTTGCAAACAGAGGAGGGGGAAGTGTTCCTACCCAACCCTCCCCATTGCAGAGGACCCAGACAACCACTGGGGACCAAGAGGAGGAGGTGGGATCACGCTTGACTGAAAAGATCTGCCAGGACCCCTCATTCCCACTACTCCCCTAGCCCTGCCCCTGAAACCTCAGGCCTGGGTGTCTTCAGCAGAATTCTAGCCATTTTCCCGCCTCCTTTATCTTGCTGTTTCTCTCACAGACCTGATAAAATAGCAGCAATGGTCCCTCTTCCTGGCATGTGGCTCCTGCCCAAGAGCCTGCCCTGGTCTCTCCCAGTGACCACCAAGCAGCCCTCTTCCTCCTGCAGACTCACCCGTGTTTATCCAGCCTCATCTCTCACAGAGCCCCTACCCTGCCTGCCGCTCCTGCCAGCATGCTCCTGCCATGTCTCTTTGCACACTTTGTTTTCAGTTTTATTGAGATATAATTGACATACAGCCCTGTATAAGTTTAGGTTGTATAGTATAATGATTTTATTTACATATAGCATGCAATGATTCCCACAGTAATTTTTGATAACATCCATCATCTCATATAGATACAGTAAAATAATTTTTTCTTGTGATGAGAACTCAGGATTTACTCTTTTAATAACTTTCCTGTATATCATATAGCAGTCTTAACTGTAGTCATCATGTTATACATTACATCTTGAGTACTTATTTATCTTATAATGGAAAGTTTGTGCCTTTTGATCACCTTCATCCCATTCCCTGTCCCCTCAACCCTCAATTCTGGTAACCACAAATCTGATCTTTCTCTATGAGTTTGGTTGCTGTTGTTGTTTTAGATTCCACATATAAGTGAGATCATACAGTATTTGTCTTTGTCTGACTTATTTCACTTAGCATCATGACTTCAAATGCTATCCATATTGTCACAGGAGGCAGAATTTCCTCATTTTTCATGGCTGAATAATTTCCTCTGGGTGTCTCTGTCTCTCTCTCTGTCTCTCTCTCTCTCTGTCTCTCCCTGTCTCTCTGTCTCTCTCTCTCTGTCTCTCTGTCTCTCTCTCTCTCTCTCTCTCTCTCTGATATTACAACTTCTTTATCCACTCATCCATCAATGGACATGTCTTTGCTATTGTAAATAATGCTCTAGGAACATGGTAGTGCAAACTCTTCAACATTGAATTTTAGTTTACTGCAGATATATTCTGAGAAATGGAATCGCTGGATCATATGGTAGTTCTATTTTTAATTTTTTGAGGAACTTTCATATTGTTTTCCATAGTGGCTGCACCAATTTACAATCCCACCAAGTGTATAATAGTTCACTATTCTCCACATCAGCATTTGTTATCTGTCTTTTTGCTGATGGCCATTCTAAGGCAAGAGGTGATATCTCATTGTGATTTTGATTTGCATTTCCCTAATGATTAGTGATGTTGAGCATCTTTTCATGTACCTGTTAGCCATTCATATGTCTTCTTTGGAAAGATATTGATTCAGGTCATTTGCCCATTTTTACATGGGGTTATTTGTTTTTTGCTTTTGAGTTGTATGAGTTCCCTGTGTATTTTGGATATTAACCCTTTATCGGATATATGGTTTGCAAATATTTTTTCCCATAATGGGACCCAACCTTGAGCCTTTGACAAGTGTCCTCCAGGCTTTGCCAATCTGCAGTCATTACTTCTATGAAGACTCTCTCCAAGAAGCCATCCTTCTCCATTCTCTCCCAGGCTGATTTTTTAAAAATATGAATTCCCTAGGTATTTTAAAATTTTAGTAAAATAACATAATAAATTTTATCATTTAAACCATTTTAAGTGTACAGTTCAATGGCATTAAATGCATTCACACTGTTATGCAAACATCACCATCAGCCATCTCCAAAACCATTTCATCTTCCTAAAACTAAAACTCTATACACATTAAACAATAACCATCATTCACCCTGTCCTTAGCTCCTAGCAACCATCATTTCTGTCTCTATGAATTTGACTAATTTGAGTACCTCATATAGGTAGAATCATAAAATATTTTTCCTTTTGTGTCTGACTTAATTTCACTTAGCATAATATATTTAAGGTTTATTCATGTTTATTATGTTTCAGAATTTAATTCCTCTTTAAGGCTGAATAATATTCCATTGTATTTTTTTTAATCCATTTATCTGTCAATGGACATTTTTGTTGTTTCCACCTTTTGGCTATTGTAAATAATACTACCATAAACATTGGTGTACAAATATCTGTTTAAGCTCCTGCTTTCAATTCTTTTGGGTGCATACCCAGGAGTGGAATTGCTGGATCATATGGTAATCCAATGTTTAATTTTTTTGAGAAACTACAATACTGTTTTCCATAATGGTGGAACCATTTTACATTCTCACCAGCAATACACAAGGGTTCCAATTTCTCCACTACTTTGCTACACTTGTTATATTCAGTTTTTGTTTTGTTTTTATACTAGCTATTCTAATGAATGTGAAGTGGTACATTGTGGTTTTGATTTTTTATTTTCCTGATGGCTAGTGATGCTGAGCATCTTTTCATGTGCTCATTGGCTATGTGTATATCTTCTTTAGAGAAATGTCTATTCAACTCTTTTGACCATTTTTTAATTGGGTTGTTTTGTTGTTGTTGTTGAGTCACAGGGATTCTTTACATATTCTAAACATTAATGCCTTATCAGATATATGATTTGCAAATATTTTCTCCCATTCCATGGCTTGAATTTTCAGTCTGTTGATAGTGTCCTTTGATGCAAAAGTCTTAATTTTTTATGAAGTCAAATTTATTTTTTTCCTTTGTTGCCTATGCTCTTTTGGCATAATAGCCAAAAAATCATTGCCAAATGTCATGAACTTTTCCACCTATATTTTCTTCTAAGAGTTTATAGTTTTTCTCTTACATTTAGATTTTTTTTAATCCATTTTGAGTTGATGTGTATATACTGCATAAGGTAAGGGTCCAATTTCATTCTATTGGATGTGGATGTCCAGCTTTTCCAGCACCATTTGTTGAAAAGATCATTTGTTGAATGATCTTGAGACTCCTGTTTAAAATCATTTGACTATACATGCAAGGGTTTATTTTGGGGCTCTCTATTTTATTCTATATGTCTTTCTTTATGCCCATACTGTTTTGATTACTGTAGCTATGTAGTAAGTTTTGAAATCAGGAAGGGTGAGACCTTCAATTTTGCTCTTTTTCAAGATGTTTTTGGCTATTTGTGGTCCCTTGAGGTTGCATATAAATGTTGGGATGCATTTTTGTATTTCTGTAGAAACATCCTTGGTATTTTGATAGGAATTGAATTGAATCTGGGAAGTTTTGAATATATTTTCCTAAGGTTACTTATTGTTTTCATGTATGAATGTCTCCTTAAGTCAACTAAGTGATAGATTTCTTTTTTAAAGATTTTTATTAAAATATAACTAACATACAATATTATATTAGTTTCAGATATATATCGTAATTATTCAACAGTACCCACCTGTCACTATACATATTTATTACCATATTATTGATTATATTTCCTACGCTAAAGAAGTGATCACCATGATAAGTCCAGAAACCATCTGACACTGTAACATGCTGTCACAATATTATTGACTATATTTCCTATGGTGTATATTACATCCCCAAGACTTACTTGCTTTATACCTGAAACTTTGAACCTCTTATTATTCTCCATGTTTTATCCCCTTTTTAAATTTCTCCATTAGAGTTGACATTCAGTATTATTTTTATTAGTTTCAGTTGTACAGCATAATGGTTAGACATTTATATAATTTAAGAAATGATCCCACTGACTAGTAACCACCTGGCACTATACATAGCTATTACCATATTACTGACTATATTTCCTATGCTTTACTTTACATCCTCATGACTATTTTGTAACTATCAATTTGTATTTCCTAATCCTTTCACCTTTTTCACCCTGCCCCTCCCAACCCTTTCCCATCTATTACACTTCAATAAACCTAGTACCCATCTGATACCATAGATAGATATTAAAATATTATTGACAGGACCAACTGAGTGGCTTGTTGGTTAAGAGTTGGCATGGGAGCGCAAGCTCTGAGCAGCAAGGCTGCTGGTTCAGATCCCATAAAGGCCAGTGACACTGTGTTCTCTACAGCTAAGATAGTGAACAACGGCTCAACCTGGAGCTGGGCTGCCATGAGTCGCCGACGATGGTGTATGCTGCAGTGGGCTGCCATAAGCGGCCGTCCAATGGCCGGCGACTGATCTGCCTCAGCCAGGAAGAGTGCAATGATCACAATACCAACACGGGCCAGTGAAGCAACATCCTCCACAACTAGACTGAAGAACAAAACGACAGCAACTTGTCTGTTCCCCTTCCCCAACTCCCCAACACTGTTCCCTCCCCCAATTCTCCAATAAAATATTAAATATATATGTATTATTGACAATATTGCTTATATTGTACCCTACATCCCCATGATGACTGTATAACAACCAATTTGTACTTCTTAATCCCTTCCCCTTTTACAACCCTCCTCCCATCTGGCAACCATCAAAATGTTCTCTGTATCTATGAATTTGTTTCTGTCTCATTTGTTAGTTTATGTTGTTCTTTAGATTCCACTTATAAGTAAAATCATCTGACATCTGTCTTTCACTGTCTGATTTACTACACTCAGCACAGTACCGTCTAGGTCCATCTATGTTGTTGCAAATGGGAAGATTCCATTCTTTTTTATGGATGAGCAATATTCCATTGTATATATGTACCAACTCTTCTTTATCAATTCATCCATTCAGGGACACCCAGGCTGCTGCCACATCTTGGCCATTGCAAACAATGCTGCAATTAACATATGAATGAGCACATCCATCAAAGTAGTATTTTGGGTTTCTTTGGATAAATACCCAGAAGTGGGATTACTAGGTTCTTCTTTGTCTCTTGTTTGTTTTTGTTTTAAACTCTATTGTGTCTGGTGTAAGTATTGCTAGCCCAGATTTGTTTGTTTGTTTTCATTTTTATGAAATATCTTTTCTATCCCTTTACTTTCCAGTCTGTGTGTGTTCTTTGATCTGAAGTGAATCTCTTCTTCTAGGCAGCATATGTAAGAATCTCATTTTCTTATTCATTCAGGCCCCCTATCTTTTAATTGGAGCATTTAATCCATTTACATTAAAAGTAATTGTTGATAGGTATATAGTTATTGCCATTTTATTATTCATTTTTAATTTTTATTTATTTATTTGTTTTTGTCTTAAAGAAGTCTCTATAAGATTCATTGTAATACTGGTTTGGTCATAATGAACTTCTTTAGCTTTTACTTGTCTGGGAAGCTCTTTATCTGTCCTTCTATTCTAAATGATAGCTTTGCTGGGTAGAGTAATCTAGGTTGTAGGTCCTTGCTTTTCTTCACTTTGAGTATTTCCTGCAATTCCTTCTGGCCTGCAATGTTTCTGTTGAGAAATCATCTTAGAGTCTTATGGGAGCTTCCTTGTAGGTAACTAAGTGCTTTTCTCATGCTGCTTTTAAGATTCTCTCTTTGTCTTTAACATTTGGCATTTTAATTATGATGCGTCTTGCTGTTGGCCTGTTTGGGTTCATCTTGTTTAGGACACTCCTTATCCCTGAGCTTGTATGTCTATTTCCTTCATCACATTAGGGAAGTTTTCCATCATTATTTCTTCTCATAGGTTTTCAATTTCTTGCTGTCTTTCTTCTCTTTCTGGTACCCCTATAATGCGAATGCTGATATGCTTGATATTGTCCCAGACACCCCTCAAACTCTCCTCATTTTTTTGTGTTCTTTTTTGCATTTTGCTTTTCTGATGGGGTGTTTTCTCCTACCTTATCTTCTAAATTGCTGATTCAATCCTCTGCTTTATTCAATGTACTGTTGATTCCCTATATTGTATGCTTCATTTCCATTATTGTACTCTTTATCTCTGACTGGTTCTTTTTATATTTTCTATCTCCATTTTTATGTTTCCTATCTCTTTGTTGAAGTTCTCACTGAGATTTTTTAGTATCCTTATGACCACTGTTTAGAACTCTGCATCTGGTATATCACTTGTCTATATGTTGTTTAGTTCTTTTTCTGGAGCTTTGTTCTGTTGTTTTATTTGGGATTTGTTTCTTTGTCTCCCCATTTTGTCTGCCTCCCTGTGTTTGTTTCTATGTAGTAGGTAGAGCTGCTATGTCTCCTGGTCTTAGTAGAGTGGCCTTATGTAGTAGGTGTGCTGTGGGGCTCAGTGGCACAGCCTCCCTGGTCACCTGAGCCACGCTGTCCAGGTGTGTTCCTTGTATAGGTTGTGTGCCCTCCTCTTGTAGTTGAGTCTTGGTTGCTATTTGCACGTCAACAGGAGGGATTGACCCTCAGGCTCATTTGTTGTGAGGACTGGCCATGGCTACAGTAGGGGAGTTGTGGTGCAAGGGCTGGCCCTACAAAGCAGAATCTGCGTCAGCAGGACTCTGGTGCCTGCCTGACCTGCCCCTTGGGTGTGTGATCCTTGGAGGCAGCTGGGTGCTCCAGCTCATTTCAAAGCTGGCCACTTGGCACACCAGCCCCAGAGCCACCTGGGAGGGGATCCATTGCAAGTTGAGTTCAGCCATAGCCCATACCTTACCCAGGGCCACCCAGCAGGAGCCACAAAACAATCCACAGGGCTGGCCAAGTGGTTCAGTTAATTAAGAGTGCAAGCTCTGAGCATCAGGGTCACTGGTTTGATTCCCACATGGGCCAGTGAGCTGCACCCAAGCTGAGTTGCCACTGAGCTGCCAACAGCTGGCAGGATGGCTCAGCTGGGGAGAGCACATGCTCCTAACAATAAGGTTGCAGGTTTGACTCCCACATGGGATGGTGGGCTACGCCCACCCACAATTGAGAGTGAACACAGCACCTTGAGCTGAGCAGCTTTGAGCTGCCTACAGGCAGCCAAATGGCGACTGGACTTGGAGCTGAGCTAGCTGCAACCTCCACAACTAAAACTGAAGGACAACAATTTGGCTGTTCCCCTTCCCCAATTCCCCAACACTGTCCCCCTTCCCTAATAAAATCTTAAAAAAAAAAATTTCACAGATGTCTGCTGCCTGTGCTGTGCTTGGAAGTGCCTCGAGTGCCCAAGCCTCAAAGGCCAGCTGCAACTAGTGCCAGGCTTAGGGCTGCTCAGACAGAGGGACAGGACATGCTCAAGCTTGTCTGGGTTCTGCGAACCTTTGAGAGAATCTAGGAAAGTCTGCAGCATGAGCCAAGGCAGGCAGTTTGTACAAAAAAGCCATTGAGTGTGCCCCATAGTTGGGTGGGGAAGGGTCTCAAATCACCAGGGTATGGCAAACAAATGGCGCTAGCCAGCTTAATGGAGACTCAGATATGGTGGCTGCCTTCGTCTGCATGCTGAGAAGGGGGAGAGCTCAACAAAGAAACAATGGCCTCTGCCTGCGCCTCCATCTGGGAGGAAGCTGCCCCTCCAGCTCCCATCACAAAGCCAGACAACTCAATTTCCCACCATATGTCCCTGCCATCTCTTCAGCTGCTGCCCCAGTGCTGGAGCTCAGAGCAGGTGATTAGTCCTCAGAGTCATGGTAAGTCCTTCCATGGTTCCTTTAAGAGGAGTGCCTGGGAGTCCAGCCACCCTCCATCTCATGCAGCCACAATCTGTGCTGGTTTTAACAACCAGAAAATATGGGGATTTCTCTCTCTGGCACTGGAACCCTGGGCTGGTTCCAGACACTGGGACCCCTCACTCCTCTGGGAGGAAACTCTACACCCAAGATATCCCTCCTGATTTTTAATGGTCACACACAGGTGTGGGACTAGCCCATTCTATCTCTCTGCCCCACCTACCAGTGTTAAGGTGGCTTCTTCTGTATGTTGTAGGTCTTCAGTTCAGCAAGATTTCGGGTGATTTTCAATGATGGTTGTTTTGTAGCTTAGTTGTAATTTTGATGTGGTCATGAGAAAAGTTAAACACAGCATTTACCTACTGTGCCATCTTAACTGGAATCTCTAAATGATAGATTTCTGATCATAGGAAGTATGTCTTCTATTTTTTCTATTTCCCATTGTGTCCACAACAATACTGAAAACACTAAGCCATAGATAAAAAAGTAATTTTTTTCTAACTGGATTTTTTAATGGGAAAAACTAGGAACAATCAACTATTACTCCAAAATTTCTTCTAGCTTTGAATTTTTCTATTGAATGTCATATAGCTGACAAAAGAAACAAGAGGTGCCACCAATCCTTGTCATATTTGGAAGGCACACATTCCCTTCCTGGATCACCACTTAAAGCTGATTTCATGACTGCTTGCCACACCAGAGAAGCCAACACCTCTTCCTTCCCTGATAATGCTAGTCAGTGTTATCGTTTGGGCATGACTGTTCATAAGAAACCCAAACAAAAGGTGATTTCTAGACTGGGAAAGTCTATGTTGATCTTACAATAGACATGTTGTGGTAGTGATTGTAATTCATGCTGTTTTTATCCTCCATTTATTCAAAGCTTGCAATATGTCAAGTGCCAAGCAATAAGTGTGTTTCGTAGGCATTATCTCCATGCTGGGATTGAGGCTGATCAGGGCCAAGGGTCATTGTAGAAAGAAAACAGGTTTAGTGTGCAATTCTCAAGTGAGTGGGAGACCTTAGGGAAACAAGCCCAGGTGCAGAGAACCCAGTGCATTTTAACATACAGTGAGTAACATGTTAGTTATATACAAAATCTAAGTACTTACACATCATATGGATGAGATCAGCTTGCATTTACTTTGCATTTGGGTTCTCTCTGTAATAGGACCATAGTACCGGCCTCTAAGGAATCAACAATGAAGTTCTTCTAAGCAGAACTCTGCAGAACTGAAAGTACATAGACATGATGAAGAAAGGGACTTGGTCCCAGCAAATTCACCCACCAGAAGTGCCAGACTTGGTTCCAAGAGTCAGGGCAAGAAAACCTTCCCACACCATGGCTCACATCCTGAGCTAAGCCCTTCAGGACTGGTGGAAATTTCTGGCCACCAGTGGGGCATGCTGACAAGTTAATTATGGAGTCTCTATAGTCTGTGGTGACTGTGGGGTTGCCCACAAGAGTTGTGTGGTGTCAGATGTTGCTGTTGCACTGAGTGACATGTCAGATGTCAGACACTAAGACTGTGCCGATTTGCTGCCACAGCAACTGACAACTGAGATTAAACAGTAGTTTTCCTTGAAATTAGTTGGCATCCTTTAGACCAAACAATTGATTGGTTGAGTACATTTTTATTTTTCCATGAGGTTTTGGTTCTGGCGTGACCTAGGTGTTAAGATCATAGTGGAGCATGGATGATCAGCCTGGGAGGTGAACTGTGGAAACCTATGAAGACCGAACTTCTTGAGACCACTCTTTATGTTTTCTCTCATATCTCCATTCAGTGAGCCCCCTGTTCCTCTCTCAGAGCTCCCCATTCCTCACCAGCATTTCCTGATTCACACAATCTGCCAGATCTCCATTGTGTATCCTCCCATTCAACGCGAAGAACACTATGTAGTCTATTAATTTGAGCTGATCCCCATATAAATCAGGTCACCTCAGGGCCGGCCGAGTGGCACAATGGTTAAGAACTGGTTTGGGATGCCAGAGGGCCCCGGTTCGGATCCCACATATGAGGGCCAGTGACACTGCCCTCCACAGCTAAGACGCTGAACAACAGCTCAACCTGGAGCTGGGCTGCCATGAGTCGCCGGCGACGACGTAGGCTGCAGCCCCTGTGGCCGTGGGTTGCCATAGGCTACGGTGTGTGGTCAGCAGCCAGCGTGAGCGGCCAGCAGCTGCAGTGAGCGGCCGTCCAGAAGCCGGCGAGTGATGTGCCTCGCCTGGGAAGAGCGCAGTGATGGTGCCAACTTGGGCCAGTGAAGCAACGTCCTCCACAACTAGACTGAAGAACAAAAGGACAGCAACTTGTCTGTTTCCTTTCTCCCAATTCCCCAGCACTGTTCCCATCCCCCAATTCCCCAAAAAAAATCTTTAAAATCAGGTCACCTCACCCACAGACAAACTCTAATCTGATCATAGATCATGCCCCTAAGTCCAACCACCCAAGGGGCCAAATATCTGTGGAGCTCCAGTGTGGACAGAAAGGATGAGTTCACTCAATTTAATTTCACTACTGCAAAGTAACTTGTAGTAAATGGACTAGTAATATGGGGCTCTAGTGTCATTTTCAAAAACTGGAGCAAATATTTACATACTTCAGGTCTTATTTGAACTGCTTATTTGTCTCTGAGGTATGTGTCATAATCTTACAATAGATTGTTCCTGCCAAGAGTACGAAGTGCAAACTCCTTACTTCAGCAGTCAAGGGCCTCCAAAGTACTCCTAGCTCTTACTCTCCAGTCCAGCTGGGCTGGCTTCCTTCAAGCATACCTATACATTTCTGCTCTATATCTTTGCTTATCACATTTACCCCATTATAATTCCCCCTGTGCCTGACCACCACGTTTCTGTCAAATGCTAAGTCCTGGGTCAAGTCTCGTGTGAGCTAAGATGTCACTGATCAACCTGGATGCAACAGATCTATTCCTATCTCCTCTATTTTCTCTAGAAATATTTTTTCCCCTTTACCACTGTTATGGGTTGAATTGTTCCCCCATCCCCGCCAAATTCATATGTTGATGTTCCAACCCCCAGTACCTCAGAACCTGACCTTATTTGGAAATAAGGTCATTGTAGATGTGACTAGTTAAGATGAGGTCATACTGGAGTAAGGTCAACCCCTAATCCAATATGATTGGTGTCCTTATAAAAAGGGACACACACACACACACACACACACACACACACACACGCACGCACACACACACAGAGAACACCATGTGAACATGAAGGTAGAGATCAGGGTGATGTGTCTATAAGTCAGGAAGCACCAAACATTGCTAAAAAAACCCAGAAGCTGGAGACAGAAAGGAAATATTCTTTCTTTAGTCCTCAAAAAGAACCAACCCAACTAATACCTTGATCTTGGACTTCAGGCCTCCAGAACTGTGAGAGAATGAATTTCTATTGTTTAATCCACTCAGCGTGTGGTACTTTGTTACAGCAGCCTTAGAAAACTAATACAACCATTTATTTCTCATTTATTACATGTAGATTCAACAACCATTGTGGTCTTAATATACACCAACACTGACCTAGGTGCTTTACATGATTTTTTTTCATTTAATACTTAATATATATATGTGTGTGTGTGTGTGTGTGTGTGTGTGTGTGTGTGTATGTATGTATATGTAATGATAGTACTCCCACTTCAAAAATAAGAAAAATGAGGCTCAGGTAGTTAGCTAAAATCACAGGACTAGTAAAAGATTTGAAACCAAGCATGCCTATACTAGGATTACTATCTCATGCTGTCTCTCCCACATGCTATTCTATAGGACTAGATTTTTATGTGTGTATATTCTCTCTAGTTAGACTCAAGTTTCTTGGAGCCAGAGATACTATATAAAAATTCTATGAGCCTATAAAATGGCTAGAATCATATTTTTTCTATAGTAAGCATTTGATAACTATTTCTGTAATTAATGTGTAGTACATGTTTTCTTCGTAAGTGTTCATTTTTATGTCTAGCTCATCTTTACACATTCCTAGTAGAGCATCAGCATTGACAATTGAGCAGAATCCCTGGAGTCTATCTCCTCCATAATGGTGCCTCTATGTTACCTTACCAGCTTGATGTCCTATGAGACATACTGCCTATGCTTTTGTATCTATTAACTACCAGGGTTTTGAAGAGTTCAGAAATCCAAGGACACTGCTTACCAAAGGATGCAATGACCAGCAGCACTGCACCCATGGACTCTAGGCTTCCTGTTCTTGGGAATGCCTTAAAGTGGCTTGGAGCCACTATGATATCCCAACTGCTTCCCCAGGCTGCTTCTTTCTAGGCCCATCTGCCTTTTTAAAACACCACCTTTTAGAATCAGCTGTCCTTGCCAGCACTCTAAGAGTTGGGTGATTTCTGGAGATAATCACAATCATGGTGCCTTGCATATGCAGTGTGGCCTTGCTTGTATCTTTCCTCAGAAATGGGGCGTTTAAGTCAGAGAGGGGCTTTTAGCCAGCTATGGTCCCTTCACCTCAGTTCTGAGGCGAAGAAAATAGCTAGCTAGGAATGAATATTGCTCTAGAAAGAGATCTCTGTCGGGCACTTTAAGACTCAGAGAAACAGGATTCCCATGACATTAACTACCACTAAATAAAGTCTAATAGTGATCACAGAGCCAGGACAGGTATCATTCTTCTTCTATACATCCACCCCAAGGCCTAAAAGCACAAAAGTTCCTTCAAATCAACTCCTTCACTCAGGCTGACGTTTCCAGCCTACTGTGGCAGAAAGCAGTTGGTATTTAGAACTATAAGGTAACACTTTTCTCTACTTTCTCACAGTTCAGGCTAAGTGCAAGCATCATAAGCCAATGGGTACACACAGTCTCTGGAGCGAGTCAGCCTGACTTGACCACTTACCAGCTGTGTGACCTTGGCGAAGTTACTCAGTTCTTTATGCCTGCTTCTCTTCTTGTTATATAGATCAAATTTACATTAATAAATCAAGGTTTCTTTCTCTGTGTCCATGTAATTTCCCGTTAATGTATCACATAGAACTGAATAATTCAGTGGTCACCAAATGAAGTGGTAATGTTTGGTAACAGGCTTTCTGGTGTATAAGAAATTAATTTGAAATAAGGGAAGTGGCTCTGGGGGAATCCTCAAAGGAATAGTCAATCCTCCTCCAGAATGGTTGAAATAGAGACCCAAAAAGAATAGAAAATATGAAACAGAGCATCCAAGAGCTGTGAGATAATAGCAAATGGCCTAACATATGTGTAATTAGAGTTCCAGGTGGAAAAGGGAGAGAACAGGGTAGTAGAAGAAATATTTGAAGGGCTAATAGCTAAGAATTTTCTAAAATTAATAAACAATAACAAACTACAGATCCAAGAAGTTCAAAGAATTACAGACAGGATTAAAACACACATACATACACACATTCACAGACACACATAGCATAGTTAACCTGTTTAAGCCAAAGGTAAAGAGAAAATCTTGAAGGCGGCCAGAGAAAAAAGAAACTTTAAATATAAAGGAATAAAGAGTTATCACAGACCTCTAGCCAGAAACTATGCAGACTGTAAGAACAGAGTGACATTTTTAAAGTGCTAAAAGAAAGCTGTTAATCCAAAATTCTACACTCAGTGAAAATATCTTTCAAAACTGAATTTTAAAAATGTGTTATTAGACAAAAAGCTAAGAGAATTAATTTCCAGGAGTCCTATGCTAAAAGAAATGTGACAGGGAGTTCCTCAGGTAAAAGGAATACAACTACCAAATGGAAATTTGGCTCTATACAAACAAATGAAGAGTGTTAGAAATAGTAAAAGTGAAGATTAATATAAGAATTTTTCTTTATCTTTAGCCTTTTTTTTTTTTTAAGATTTCATTGGGGAATTGGGGAAGGGAACAGTGTTGGGGAATCGGGGAAGGGCAACATTGTGTTTCTCCAGGACCCATAAGCTCCAAGTCAAGTTGTTGTCTTTCAATCTTAGTTGTGGAGGGCGCAAGCTCAGCTCCAAGTCCAGTAGCAACTTTCAATATAGTTGAGGGGGGCGCAGCCCACCATTCATGTGGAAGTGGCACCAGCAACCCTGTTGTTAAGAGCACATGCTCTCACCAACTGAGCCATCCGGCTGCCCATCGGCAGCCCAGCGGCAGCCCAGCGGCAGCTCAGCAGCAGCTCAGCTTGGGTGCAGTTCAGTGGCCCATGTGGGAATTGAACCGGCAACCCTGTTGCTCAGAGCTCACGCTCCAACCAACTGAACCACCAAGCTGGCCCTTATCTGTAACCTTTTTAAAAGTAGATGCTAAGAAATTAAGCTTTCTGAGTTTGAAATCTACCTCCAATATTACTAGCTGTATTTGTGGGAAATTTATATAAATTTTCTATGCTTCAGTTTTCTTATCCATAAAATAAGGATAATAATACCTACATTACTTGATTGTTGAGAGAATTAACTAAAACAATACATGGAACATACTAAGGCTACATTAAATTTTTATTATTTTTATTCCACTCCAAATCCTTAATCATTCAAGGGTCATATTCTGGGCCAAGAGCAAACAGAATGAATTAACCCTGACTCCTTAAAAATTTCCTTAAAAATTTCTTATTGATTTCAAATAAAACCCCCTCTTTTTCATCCACTATAAAAAGTTATTCTTGGGCCAGCCGAGTGGTGCGATGGTTAAGAACTGGCTTGGGACACCAGAGGGCCCCGGTTCGGATCCCACATATGCGGGCCAGTGACACTGACCTCTACAGCTAAGATGCTAAACAACAGCTCAACCTGGAGCTGGGCTGCCTTGAGTCGCCGGCGACGGCATAGGCTGCAGCCCCTGCTGCAATGTGTTGCCATGGGCTACCGTGTGTATCCAGCAGCCAGTGTGAGTGGCCAGCAGCCACAGTGAGTGGCCGTCCAGAAGCTGGCAACTGATCTGCCTCGCCCAGGAAGAGCTCAATGATGGTGCCAATGAAGCAACGTCCTCCACAACTAGACTGAAGAACAAAAGGACAGCAACTCGTCTGTTCCCCTTTTCACAATTCCCCAGCACTGTTCCCATCCCCCAATTCCCCAATAAAAAAAATAAAATAAAATAAAATAAAATAAAAAGTTATTCTTCCATACTTTCCCTCGTCTGATAATAAGAGCACTCCTACGATTAAATTTCTTGCCATGTCAAGAGTCTCTTTCTATGGGGAGTGGGTGATTTTAGAATCTTTGAATTATTATCATCTAATTTTTTCATTAAATCACCTACCATGTATCAGGCCCCAGGAAAAGAAGAGCATATCTAGCAAAAATAAGATACACTCAGTCCCTGCTCTCATGAAACTTAAGGTCTAGTAGAAAAAGCAGGGATTAAACATGCAATTGCACAAATAGATATATCATTAAATGGGGCAGAGGGGAACATTATTCACTGAAATTCTTCCCAGGAAAAGAACTTGTTGTATTTTCTAGGTAGGTCTTCTTATATGGGTAGAAGCAAAGATTCTTTTACCTGGAAATCAGCCAGCACCAAACCTTCAGGGAAAGGAGAGAACCACCTGCATAACAGAAGAGAATGTAGAATTCCTGTGGGCAAATAAGTAGGAAATATTTCAGGAACAGAGATGGCAAAAAGGAGGAAGAAGAAAGGAGTCTGGAAAGAGATAGAAGGCCATATGATTTACAAATTCACTGACCTTCAAATTCTCCAAATCCTGAGTAAATTCTACTAATATTCAGAGTGTAAGTGAATTTCATACAGAAACCTGTGAAAAAGCCAAGCTTTGTATATACATGACCTGAGACAAAACAGAGAAAGCACATATCAAGGAAGTGAGGCAACAACAGATAACTGGGTAGCACTTTTTATTTAAAAGATAACATGCAGGGCTGGCCGAGTGACTCAGTTGGTTAAGAGCTCGCTCAAGAGTTTGAGCTCTGAGCAACAGCGGTTTGATGCCTGGCTAGAGCTGAGCTGCTGCTGAGCTGCCGCTGAGCTGCCAACAGGTAGTAGGATGGCTCAGCTAAAAATGAATAAATAAATAAATAAATAAATAAATAAATAAATAAATAAATAAAAATAAAAAATAACATGAGCTATTGAAAAAAAAAGTAAAGGAAAAATCGAACATATGACATAGGTTTTAACCTAGTCTGTGGAGTCAGGGAAGGCCTCTTTGGAGAAGTAAATATCAAGCTAAGCACTAAAGGATTAATGGGAGTTAGTCAGAATAAAGGGTAGGAAAAAATGTTTCAGAGAGAGAGATCAGCATATGAGAAGGCTCTGAGGCACATTTTGTGGAAGGATGCATTAAAAGGCTAAACTCCAAACAGGCGACCAAAAGTGCATGCATAAATACTAGTATCCAAATATATGATACTTCCAGCTAAGATAACAATGCAGTAGTGTCTCCTTATCCATAGTTTCACTTTTGCAGTTTCAGTTACCACAGTCAAGCACTGACCAAAAATATTAAATGAGAAGTTTTAGACATAAAAATGTTATGAGTTTTAAATTGTATGCTGTTCTGAGTAACATGATGAAATCTCTCACCATCCTACTCCGTCCCACCCAGGATGTGAATAATCCCGTTGTCCAACATATCCACAATGTATATGATGTATGTGCTACCCACCCATTAGTCACTTAGTAGTCATCTTGGGTATCAGATCAACTGTCATGGTATCACAGTGCTTATGTTCAAGTAACCTTTCTTTAACTTAATAATAACCCCAAAGTGGAAGAGTAGTGATACTGTCAATTCAGATATGCCAAATAAAAGCTGTAAAGTGCTTCTTTTAAGCAAAAAGGTATACATATGAAAAAACATAGTCTATATAAGGTTTGGTACTGCCAGCAATTTCAGGCATCCACTGGGGGTCTTGGATTGTATCCCCATCAGATTAGGGGAGACCATCATGATTTCAAAACAAAGCCAGGAATTACTCAGAGACAGTGGGTAAAGGTATTTCCCCCTAAATTAAAGATGATTCTTTTAGACTACATAGAAGAAAATTAATAAAACTGAAAGACTACATTGGAACATGGCTACTTTTTGTGAGTGATTGCCTTCACCCATGATTCTTTCCCAACAACTGTTATTCCTTTGGTGAGAGCTAAATCTCAGGAACTTAAAAACATAAACATAGAAATAAACAGCTGAGAGAAACCTTCCTCTGGAGGAAACTGGATTCCAGACAGGAGAACTAATCTACCCAAGGTTACACAGCTAACTAGTAGAGGAGTTAAAATTGCAGTAATAATTCCTGACCACCATCCAGTGTTGTGCTTCAAGAGACCACACTGAAAAACTGATGGTTGCTAGATGGGAAGGGGGGTGGGGGAATGGGGGAGAAGGTGAAAGGATTAGAGAGTACAAGTTGGTAGTCACAAAATAGTCATGGGGATGTAAAATACAGTATGGGGAATATAACCAATAATGTAGTAAAGATCACGTAGGGTGCCAGATGGGTACTGGACTTAACAGGGGGAGTACTTCATAGATTGTGTAGACTGTGTTGTACACATGAAGCCAATGTAGAATGATATTCAATGTCAACTATATATATATATATAATGGTCATGAGATATAAAGTACAGCATACAGCATAGGGAATATAGTCAGTGGTATCATAACAGCTATATACTATGTCAGAAGGGTAGGACTTGTGGGAAAGGGTTATCATTTTGTGAGGGGTATAAATATCTAATCATTATGTTGCTCTGTATACCTGAAACATAAAAAATAAATAAATAAAGCTAAGACCTCATATTAAAAAAAAAAATCTAGAGTAAAATATAAATAAAATAAAAAAATAGAAAGACACCACACTGCCTCTTTTCGGAATTGAGAATTCTTACTGCCTTGGACTTATTTTGGGTATCAAAACATATTGGCAATTTTCCTTTACTCACAATTCTAGAATATACAAATTTTCTATTTTCAGCCTATTCAACAAATACAAGCTTTTCAGTACCAACATATTCAAAATGCAGTCTCTACTGCTGTAAATAGTTTTTAAAAGGAGGATTAAGGATCAGGAAAGGATACGGGAGTAAAATAACTTCCAGTTAGATATGGCAACTTGAACACCATCATTAACCTATATTCCCTTCTAAAATGCTACTAAAATGAAGGTAAAAACTATGAACTCATGAGGAGACAAAGAGAATGAGAGAAAAGACTGCAAGTGACCAGACACATCAACAAAACTTTGGAAGACAGAAAGTGGATCATTGAATGAGAACTGACTTACTAGAGGGATAAAAATTTTAAAAAGTGAGTGACTATGGAGGGCGAGACAACAAGAAGTAAGCCAATCTGGACTACAAAACCACAAAAAGTCTCATACAAGTTCAGACAATTAAGTTCGCGAACTTGTTAAAATGATGTTGCTAACCTTTTTTGATATCAGAGGGATTATTCATTATGAATTTATTCCAAACTGGACAAATATTTAACCAAGTTTACTATTTGGAAGTGCTGAAAAGGCTGCATGAAAAAGTTAGACAACCTGAACTTTTTGCCAGCAACTCATGGCTCTTCCATCACAACAATGCACCAGCTCACACATCATTGTCTGTGAGGGAGTTTTTAGCCAGTAAACAAATAACTGTATTGGAACACCCTCCCTGCTCACCTGATCTGGCCCCCAATGACTTTTTTCTTTACCCGAAGATAAAGGAAGACAATTTGATGACATTCAGGACATCAAGGGTAACACGATGACAGCTCTGATGGCCATTCCAGAAAAAGAGTTCCAGAATTGCTTTGAAGGGTGGACTAGGCACTGGTGTTGGTGCATAGGTTCCCAAGGGGAGTACTTCAAAGGTGATCATAGTGATATTCAGCAATGAGGTATGTAGCACTTTTTCTAGGATGAATTCACCAACTTAATTGTCAGACCTCATAAACTGAGAAAAAAGCAAAAGGAATTGTTGAAAATCTATAATAGGAGAAGTTAGCTCCCTGCCCCACCAGCCTCTTCTCAATCCCGTAGATTCAGATGACTGTCCTTTCCCAATACTATCAGGAAGGATTGAAATCAAGAGGTTCTGGGCTTGTGAATACCACACATGGCAGAGGGCAGGGATGAGTGAGCTCAATGGAAACAGAGGGGTGAAGATAAAGTCTACAGATTGAATGGTGAGGCTCCATTTTCTCATGCCCAATGAAACACTCATAATTTTGGAAGCCGGACTTATACTTTTCTAGTCAGGAGACTGGGGAAGTCCTCACTGGATAAAAGAAAAGACCAACAATACTGACAATTTTGGGTCCCGCCTCCTCCCCACCAAAGAAATTTTACAGTGAGATTCCCCAGTCGTTAAGCTGAGTCCCCACACTAGAACTTTAATGAGCTTTTTATTGCCTCACTTTTAAATAAGAGTGGATAGCTGAGGTCATTAAATATTTTATGAAAGACTCTAACATGAGGACCAATACTAAAATAAACAGTAAAATTGTGCACGTGTGCATGCACGTGCACACACACACACACACACACACACACACAAACACACACACAGAGGAACAATGGAGGGAACAGGCAAAACTATTTTAACAAAACAAGCTATGGGCCGGCCGAGTGGTGCAATGGTTAAGAACTGGCTTGGGACGCCAGAGGGCCCCGGTTTGGATCTCACATATGAGGGCCAGTAACACTGCCCTCTACAGCTAAGATGCTGAACAACAGCTCAACCTGGATGCCGTGAGTCGCAAGCGACGGAGTGGCCTGCAGCCCCTGCTGCAGTGGGTTGCCATGGGCTACCGTGTGTAGCCAGCAGCCAGCGTGAGTGGCCAGCAGCTGCAGTGAACGGCTGTGCAGAAGCCGACAACTGATCTGCCTCACCCAGGAAGAGCACAATGATGGTGCCAACTTGGGCCAGTGAAGCAACGTCCTCCACAACTAGACTGAAGAA
>NW_017731680.1:1118633-1187571 GCF_001890085.2 Hipposideros armiger
AGAGAGAGAGAGAGAGAGAGAGAGAGAGAGAAAGAGAGAAAATTACATACAAAGAATCAAGGACCAGTATTGCATTGGTCTTTCCAAGAGCAACAAGGGAAGCTAAAACACAATAGAACAATGCCTTCAAAATTATGTGCAGAAATCTTTCCAACTTAGAATTCTAAAGCCAGTCAAACTCAGTTGATGTGAGAAGAGTAGAAAGACATTTTCAACAATTTACCTCCCATGTACCTTGAGTACCTTGAGTACCTTGAGAAGCTACTGCTCTACCAAAAAGGGAGACAATAAAGCAAGAAAGAGGAAATAGGGGAGCTAAATCAGAAGAGAGCATAATGGTAGGGGGTGATGGTAGAAAGAAGTCCCAGGGGCAGCTAGGCAATTGACCTGGGGGGCACGCAGTGCAGATCAGAGCAAGAGGAGGAGGGGCAGGCACTGAGAGGTGCCCAAAGAGGGAGACAGTAATCTGCTTGATGCTTCTGACTGTAGAAAGGAGCTTCACAGTTCTGCAAGAGTTTGGAGGCAAAACATTGATAAATTCATAGAAAATTTAATGAAGAAAAATAACTCCAGGAAAAATTTATAAAACAAAGGAATGTAATTGTATCTTGTGACTCAACTATTACTAATTGCATATAACCATAATCCTGTAAAAATTTAGTATTGGTTTAACCAAAATTATGAAATCATTATGGAATGTGGGGAGGGAACATGTGTGTGTATTGCAGGGGCAGATGGTAAGGGAACTAAAGTTCTCATCTTCTATGGTAGGAGGCCAATACATGATGTCTTAAATGGAAAACAACAACAACAATTAATAACACACAAACTGCTTGGAAACATGAATGTATATATCCAACAAAAAAGTCAAGAGTTAAAATGACACTGTCTGGGTAGGACTTAGGGATGAAGAGAAGTGGGGCCTGGAACTGCTTTTTGTTAACAGTCCTGTAACACTATTTGACCATTTTATTCATGCATTACTTTGAGTTTTTAGAAAGTTTTTAACAGGAAAAGAACATAAGGGAAACTAAATGGCATAATGAGAGTAGATCTTCATGCAATGAAGCCTTGGAGGTAAAAAAGTGGAGGGACCTTAGAACCCATTAGTCTGGGGAGCTTGGGATGAAAATGGAGCAGAGATGGGTGTGATAGATGGGGGACAGTGTGGACTTTGGCATCAAGCAAATAGTGAGCAGAGCAAACTGACAATAAAGTCTAAGAAAGGGAAGAAGTATAAGAAATACCTGCCCAGAAATTATGTACTACTCAATACAGGTGACTTCAATCTTTTTCCAGCTGAACTGTCCAAGTCCCTCTGCTTCATTGGGTCCTGGCCAGGGGAAAGCACGCACTGAGCAATCAGAAAGGCGGGACATTGGGGTGGAGGAGCAAACACAGACACAGGCCTCTGAACATGTCCATCATCTTCCATACAGTCAAATGAATTCACAACATCCCACTACATCCCCAGTGAAGGGGGATTCTCAAGCCTTGCAGCACAGAGACTACTGGGGATACTTTAGGTCACTGCCCTTTAGCAGACTGTCCTTATTTTAGTGCATGTGAAAGTTTTTGTAAAGGTCTTTCATAGGAAACCTGACTGAAGTCTCCAAACAAATTTTCCCTTAAGATTTCAACTTCTCCACTGCAAGTTCACTTATAAAGGGGTTTTCCACAATGAGATCTTGGACCCATGGTGTTCACACCTTCTTGGTTTGCTCTTGTGTTCCTGTAGCCTAGAGTTCCTTCTTTTCCTACATCTACTTTCATCTGGCAAACTGGGCCTCATTTCTTCCAGGAAGTTTTCCTGACATTCTACTCCCCATCCAAGGTGGATAGGATGGTTTTCCTGTGTTCCTGGAGTACACTGTGCACAGCTCCAGCTTACACTTACCCCCCTGAAATAGAATTAGCCCTGGGCCATCTGTCTCCACTGCTGTGTCATCGGTCTCCCACACAGGCCTGTACATTTCTGAGGTTAAGAGCCATACTTAATTATCTGTGGATCCCTACAACCACCGACATCAAACGGACTGGCCCAGAGAGCACTGCCTATCACAGGCTGGTAGTAAATTAAGACCTGGAGAATGAACATCGCTCTGAATACGGAGCAAAGCCACAAAGGGGGCTCTTGTGGAGGCAGATGGCTCGGCAAGCAGAGGGAGGCCCAGCTGGATTCAAGGTCTCATTCACCTGTCGCTTGGTGCTCTTACGTAGGATACGTATAAGCTACATAACTACGCCGTGTCTTTACTTACCAGCTGTGTGACCTTGGTGCCATACTCTCCATCTCAGCTTTCTTATCAGTAAATACTCTCAAGCTTAGTGTTCTCATCAGTAAAATGCGGAGAACTGTAAACGTCACCTGGTGAGAGTGTTTGGAAGATTATCAGAAGCATTGCGTGAAAACACCGTGCTAAGTGCCTGGCACAGAGTAAGAGCTCCGTCATGGATAGAAGCTATGGTGATCGTTGTTTATAACAAGATCTCAGGGAGCCGTTGGGAGTTTCTAAGCCACATAATGGCATGTTTGTGGTTGAGAAAGGTTGCTCCGGCAACAGCGTGGTGGATAAACTGCATGGGAACAAGAGCAGAGGCTTGAGAGAGAGGGCCCAAGTCAAAGTAGAGCAGGGACAAGGGCCGGTGCAGCCCAGACATGCTTTCTGCACATCCTTTGGCATTCTGGCCCCTGCTCTGCAAACCTGCTTCCATGCACAGCCTCCCCAGAAATCATCAGGAACCTGTGCAGAAAGCCCTGCTCCCTGTTCCCAGGACTGGTGCCAAAGCAATTAAGCCTGTAACAATGCATTCAAATAGAAGGCTGGTGGGAGGAGAGGAAAAACACTGTAACCTTCCCCAGGGGACCCAGAAGGCCCTAACATGCATCCATAATCCCCCGGAAACTTCTGCAATCCAAATGTCCCAATGAGAAGATTTAAATGAGAATGAAACCCCATACAATGCACACGTGCTCACAGACACATGTATATGTTTTTGAGATGGGTGCCAGACTAAGACGGCCCAGCAGCCCAGGCCAGCTGAGGAATGTTTTCCAGGCCCACAGTACCATAGCTCCCATCTGTTGAAGGGTAGGTGGGGAGTGGATGTGAGCTGCAGCGGAGAGGCCCCGGGCCTGATGGCCTCTCTCTAGATATGGAGCTCACAGGCTCATTCCAGATTGGAAACACATGCACCATCAGGCAAGGCAGGAACCAGAAATCAAAAACATATAAAAATATTTTCTTCCACAGACACTTTTCCCTCCACGATCTCGCCCCTCCTCCCCAGCCTCCCTTTACTTCTTTATTGACAGTGGGGCTTGCCGGGAACTGACAGGCTCTTGTGCCCCATAAATAATAATACAAGTGGCGGCTTTACATATGGTTTGTATCTCTATTCCTGAGTCATTCCAAATGCACCTGAAGCTGTAACAGCCCAGGGAGAGATTTCCAAGGTCAAATAAAGCCTGCTTTGAGAAATGTGTAAGGAGGGCTTCTCTTTCTTATTTCAGTGTTTTGTTTTGTTTCATGTTTTCTATTAGTGCTATAAGGTGGTGGCACCATCACAACACCTGTAGGCAAAACTTGGGTGGAAATTCACTTCCAAAGGTATGCACCGGAGCAAAAGTGTCTTTTGAGCAAAGGCTTTCAACCTAGGGCCCACAGGTGGTGCCAAGGGCTATAGGAACACCCTCGCTCCCCAAAATGTTGCATTGTGATGACTTGCATCTGTGTGCACATGTGCATTTTTCTAGGGAAAAGGCCCACAAATTGTTGTCAAATTCTCAACAGAGTCCATTACCCAAAATGTTTAAAATTACTGATTTACCTCTTAACCAGCCCAGTGACCCCAATTCTCATCTGAAGTTTCAATCCACTCTTGATTGTTTCATTCATGCAATAATCCAATTTATCCTTGAACACCTCCAGTGATGAAAACCTGACAGACTAGGCTCGTAATTGAGAACAGAAGCATTGGAGCTGGTACTTCCAAACAGGTGTTCAAAGCCTTGTGCTGCCACTTTCTAACGGTGTGACTTTGGACCAAGAGTTTAATCTAGCTCATCCTCAGTTTCATCACCTATATAAGTAAATGATAATAACTCTTAGATATTTTTGAAATTAAATGAAATAATACATGTAAAACTTTTAGCACACTGCATAGGGATGTGGCAACTGTACAAGAAACAGTCACTGCAAT
This sequence comes from Hipposideros armiger, assembly GCF_001890085.2. Taxonomy (NCBI): domain Eukaryota; kingdom Metazoa; phylum Chordata; class Mammalia; order Chiroptera; family Hipposideridae; genus Hipposideros; species Hipposideros armiger. Next base: position 1,122,837 of record NW_017731680.1, read on the forward strand.
TGCTATCATCACTGTTGTTATTATTATAGACAACTCATTACCATTCTGGGGGGAAAAAGGTAAACCTTTTTGATTTTCTTCTTTACAAAATTATTTCTCCTTATGTTGAACTGAAATCTGCTTCTCTGCAGCTTCCAGTCTTTGATCTTCCTTGATACTTGGTCATGCAGACCAAAAGATACAGTTGAAATGCAGTCTGTCCCATCATTCAATAGTAGTATTTCAGGAAAATTGCATTCTAAAATAATGCATTATAGTAACAATCCTTCAAAAAGAAAGGGAAAATTAAAGCTAGAGAGCTTTAGATTGAAGATAACAACGTAGATTTTTTATTCGTTTCATGAAGACATTTTGACAATAAAGGTTCTTTATAGCTTTAAGTGAGTGCTTTTAAAATTTAAATATCACTGAGCAAATTCAGTGTCTGATTACACTTATCTTTTACCCCCCAAAATTTTGCTAGCTCTTCCTATTACCACAAGCACTGTCATTAACACAGTGTTTCTTACAGATTCTTCTAACCCCTTATCTTTCACTGTTTTGATAAACGACGCCATTCAAGCCAAGTCAGCATGTTACATGCAATAGCATATGTCCCCACCACCTCCTCCAGCAGAGCTGGTTCCTGATTCTCTAAGCTCCATGAAAGCAGGATAATGGTTGCTTTGTTCTCCTTTGAGTTTCCATCACCTATCCAGTGTCTGGGTCCTGTTAGGAACTTAAGAGGTATTTGTTGAATGAATAAATGAAATAATGAAGTAATGAACTCATAAGCAACAGTAACTTGTGAAAAGTAAATCATGTTCCTTTATTAGTCCATTACTATATCCAATTTGAGTTATAAAAATTTATGTTTTATAGCCTTTATAATTAAAATATATTTGATGACGGGTTTTATATTTTCTCACTTCTGAAATCATTTCTTTTATTGGATAAAATCTCACAGGTTTTAAATCATTCCTTATATTCTATGCTTTTACATCCTTTCATCCATCCTCATTCTTCTCTTCTAGATATTGAAGACTGACTATTCCTAGGCCCTAGAGAGGTCAAGGTCCTTAGCTTGGAAACTTGCCCAGGTATCCAATGTTTGCCCACTGCTTTCTTTGAGGAGACTCAGCAAATCCCGAGTTGCAGGCTTCATTACAACCTCTTGGGGGCCTGATGTTTAAAGAAGAAGATAATATTGAAGAGGCATTTTAGACCACTGGAGCTCAGTTCTCCTTTATATTTAAAGGACCTTTAAGGTTAGGTGCATAGGGATGTGTACTAGCAGAAGTGAAGCTTGTATATGTAACCAAATAATATGATTCAGAAGGAGATTTTTGATTCTCTAAACATGGTGTTTGTCTAAGCTAATAAGCCTAAAGCAATCTTGACTGCTGCCACCCTTAGGTGCTTGAAAATAAAGGAAAGAGAAAGAAATGATTGAGAACAAAGTTCCAAAGGTGTTGGGAGGGAAAGGGCCAAGGACATAACTCATGGGTTAACCTGTACAAGGGAGGAATGCCTCGTCTCCGTGCCCTCCACCAGCGTGCCACCACACTGTGATCAGTGTGTAAGATTTCTTTGTATTGCACATTATAATTGTCAATATCCACCAGGCAGAATGCTCAGTGGAAAGGTTTGGAAAGGTGGCATTTGTACATTGAGAGCTCTGTACAAATTCCTATAAATAGGAAGTGAGAGACTGAGCATAGTGTCAAGCCAGTGCAAAAGAAGGGTCATGCATTTGCTGGAACATACTAGAGCTTTTCAAGACTATACAAAAGAATTCAGTTAGGGTAGTAAACATTCAATCAGTAACCAGGTGCTAAAGGAAGACAATGAATAGCATGATAATAAGGGATTCCTTTATAGACACTGAAGCTTTGTTTGTCTGATGTAGTAATTTCTCTATAGCTGTTTCCTGGCATTATACTCCTTTTTTTTTTTTAGTCTCTTATTTTAAAGTTGTGCCAAGAACACAAAAAGGTTGCAAAAGCACTGCCTATCCTCCAAGGCTGGAAGAAAGGAAGTGAAGACAGGTGTGGGGTACAGGTGAGTTTATAGGAAATTGAGGACCATGTCCAAACTCGGGTGGGGAGAGCTGGGTAATTCAGAGCTAACTTTTGAATCCAACTTTTCAATGTAAATCCCATAAATATAAAGGTGAGTTTAATGATAAGAGAAAACAGGGACCTCTTAACAATGTATGTAAGAATCTTCACCCTGGTGCCTCAACCCAAGTCCATAAGAGGCTTGCCCAGCTGAAACATAGTTCTTTACCTTCTTTTTATTCCCAGTTTGCATATATTCTATACAAAAGAGCTCATTTCTTAAGATATATTGTCTTCAACAACCATTTATCAAGTACTTTCTATTTTACAGCATTTTACTTTGGTTGGGGGTTAATATAATAAATATAGAAATGAAAGTCATCTCTGAATTTTTAAATAAAACTTATATGACATCATTGTGCCATTGAAATTATTTGTATGATCCTTGCAACAAACTTATTGGTTCTAGAAAAAGTTTATCTCTTCATTATTTATCAATTCTTTTTTTAAAATGCTAAGATGTGGGCTCAATTGCAACATTTTACTTCAGTCTGGACCCTAACGTCTCCTAGCTCAATGACCACTCTCTTCACCTATCACACATTACTGGTTCCTTTATTATTTAGAAATAATATCCAAACCAATGTAGTTTTCATTCCCATTAAATGATGGTGCTCTTAAAATGCCCACTTATAGAATGAATAGTTGTCATTGCTTCTGGGGAGACACAGATATCTGCTAGAACACAGAAGTTGTTACTCAGCAATGTATCAAACATGACTTTCTTGGGTTTTCAGCTGGACAATAGACTTTGTTGAAAGAAAAAAGAAACTCTTAAATTCTGAAAGCTCCTGGGCCGGCCGAATGGTGCATTGGTTAAGAACTGGCTTGGGACGCCAGAGGGCCCCAGTTCGGATCCCACATATGAGGACCAGTGACACTGCCCTCTACAGCTAAGATGCTGAACAACAGCTCGACCTGGAGCTGGGCTGCGTGGGTCGCTGCCGACGGCGTAGGCTGCAGTCCCCTGCTGCAGTGGGTTGCCATGGGCTACCGTGTGTAGCCAGCAGCCAGCATGAGCGGCCAGCAGCCGCAGTGAGCGGCCGTCCAGAAGCCGGCGACTGATCTGCCTCACCCGGGAAGAGCGCTATGATGGTGCCAGCTTGGGCCAGTGAAGCAACATCCTTCACAACTAGACTGAAGAACAAAACAACAGCAACTTGTCTGTTCTCCTCCCCCAATTCCCCAATAAAATCTTTATTAAAAAAAAAATTTCTGAAAGCTCCTTTTAAGGATCAGGAGCTAAATGTGGTCAGCTCAGATCTTAGAGGTTTACACAGAGTCTTGGTGTGGAGAGTCAGAGGTATCGAAACAGTCTACCCACCATGGGCTAATTTCCTTAGGAATCCAGTGCCTCTATCTTGGGCTCAGGCTGGGGCAGGCATATGGTAAAAGAACACAAGCCCTGGATGGACTGAGGGAAAAACTAAAAGCAAATGGAGTTTGGTCCCCACTTCCCATTTGGAACTGTAGGGTGTGAATGCCTCACTGAGTCCCCTAAGACAATGTGGGATGTTCACAACAGAGCTGAAAAGGCAGCATGTTTAGAATGAATGGATGGATTGAGATAGCCTCTCTATCCCCTCCTTTACCACCAGATTCTCTACACCTATGCCTTCTGGTATGAGAGATACTCAGAATTTCTAGTGAGCCCCCAGTCAAAGGTTCTCTTACCTAGGTCCTCCTTTACTTTAAGCTTCCTAAATTATTCTTTATTTGTCATGGCTTTCTCCACACTTACCATCCTACAACCTTTGACCACAGTCCTCTGGTTGTCAATGTGCCTCAAGTTCACAAAAAATTGATATGATTTTATAGGTGGGGTATGACCAGAACCATGGATAACGGTGTACCGTTTCCCTTGCTCTGGACACTAACCCTCCTTTTATTGCAACCTAAGAATCCACCTCTATTTTATTCATTATTTCAAAATGTGGCCTTATTTTAAGTGCAGTCAACCAAATTACAAGCCTTTTTCAAACAGCTCTTTTTTTTTTTTTTTTTACCTCAAGTCAGGGCTTGACATTTTACCCAGTTGAATTTCATCTTATTGATTTTGGCCCATAACTCCAGTTTTTGAGATTATTTTGAAATGCCTCCCAGTTCTGGCCACCTCTAATTCAACATTTTTATCAACCAATTATATAAAGACATAAAAGATATACATATCAAGCTGTGGGTAACACAGGAAGTGCCATATCCCTGGAGGCTTCCCTTTGGAATGGCTCTAAAGCATTAATCAGCACATAAAAGAACAAAAGAACGCCTCCCTTACTAAAACACAACACAAAACGTGCCAAGCTTTTTAAAGAAAAGTCCAGAAATGTGTCTGGCTGAGGACACAGACTTCCCTAAATCTTCCATTCAGAGCACAGGGAGTCAAGTCAGACAGACCTGTATTGGGGTCCCAGCTACGAGAGAGTTATTCTGTTTTTCTAAGCCTCAGTTTTCCTGTTTGAAAATGGAAGTCATAAGAGAAAGCACCTAATGATTTACCTATGACTACCTAACAGCCATTGCCTGTCCGAGACATTCCCAATCTCCACACCCAAAAAACACTGTGATTCATTCAATCTGGAGAGAGCCTTTCCCATGCACAGGGTGGCACCTTCACCTATTACAGGCTGAAGTCTAGCAGTGCTTCTATCATACAGTGGAAAAAATATAAGAATTAGCCTACTCATGGTAATATTCCTTTCTCATGTACCACTTGGCTAATATTCAACCATATACTGGTGTTCGATCATTATAAATTCATTGCTGATCACTTTAAGTGTTCAGTAAATACTTATTTCTTCTCCCCCACCCCTTTTTAAAGACTCCTCTCTTACCAGGAGCAGGAGCAAGTGGAGTTAGAAGTGATTGGAGGGTGAGCTCTAGACAGACTACCTGGGTTCAGATCATAGTTCTGCCACTTACTAGCTATGTAACCTTGCAGGGATTACTTATTCTGTGTCTGAATTTCTTCATTAGCAAAAGGTGGTTAATAATAACATTCATCTGACAGGCTTGTCATGAGGAATATGGGTGAACATGTGTAAACCTCTTAGAATGATGACTGGCATATTTATTTCTACTTAGTCTATTCTCTTTACTTAAAATGTAAACCTTCTTCCTTTCTTCTAATTTGTGTTGCCCCTTTCTAGCTGGCCCCAGATGTTGGCACCAAGAAGTCTCCCTTACCTAAGTTTCCTTACTTAATTCCATCCTGACTGTAATCATTAGTCCTTTATGATCTTCACACACGATTTAAATTTCAGGGTCACTCCCATATTTTCCCTGTTTACATACACCATTACATAAAAGAAATGATCACTTTAAGTAGTTTTTCAGAAAGGAAAATAAAAGACTCACTACCAGAATAAATATATGCACTGTTTGTTCATGTCCAGTTTCCAAAACTAAAGTATACATATATTTTAAAGTGACTATAGTTAATAGTACTGTATTGTATATTTGAAAGTTGCTAAGAGAGTAAATGTTAAAAGTTCTCATCACAAGAAAAAAAATTATAACCATGGGTACTTGAAGATGTTAACAAAACTTATTGTGGTGATCATGTCACAACATATATATATATCGAATCATTATGCAATATACCTAAAAATAACTGTTATTTATTGATTATATCTCAATAAAAAATAAAATGAATATTAGTATGTTTGACCTATATAAATGACAAGTAAGGAGTGGAGAGGATAATAGAATTCTCTCACATATGGACCACAAAGCTCAGCTGGTCATCTTGAAAAGAATTTGGATGCATTGATCATAAAGGAGAAACAGGAAAAAGAACATGGATGATTTAGTACAATCCATTGTTTCTTGAAAAATACAAATTAAAATGTGTCTACTCATAACAACATTATAGCTATCTTTTAAGTGTAGTAAATCTTTTTTTGAAATTTCTGTATTGTAATAAAATAAATATAACATAAAATTTACCACTTTAACCATTTTTAAATGTTCAGTTCAGTGGCATTGTACATTTACAATGCTGTGGAACTGTCATCACTATCTATTTCCAGAACTTTTCATCATCCCAAACAGAAACTAGTACTACTTTACTTTTTGTCTCCATAGATTTGCCTGTTCTAGACACTCATATAAATGGAATCATGCAATATTTGTCTTTTTGTATCTAGCTTATTTCACTTAGCATGTTTTCAAGGTTCAATCATGTCTAGCACATATCAGAATTACATTCCTTTTTAAGGTTGTAATTTTTCATTGTATGTATGTATAACATTTTGGTTTTCAGTTTGGTTTTTTGAATTTTTATAAGAATTTATTTTAGCCAAACTGATGACATACAAGGTCTGTCAATTAAATTCACAAACTCATTACAATGATGTTGCTAACCTTTTTTGATATCAAGGGGATTATTCATTATAAATTTGTACCAACTGGACAAACAGTTAACCAAGTTTGCTATTTGGAAGTGTTGAAAAGGCTGCATGAAAAAGTTATATGGCCTGAACTTTTTGCCAATTCATGGCTCTTGCATCACGACAATGCACCAGCTCACACAGCAATCACTGTCTGTGAAGGAGTTTTTAGCCAGTAAACAAATAACTGCATTGGAACACCCTCTCTACTCACCTGATCTGGTTCCCAATGACTTCTTTCTTTACCCAAAGACAAAAGAAATATTGAAAGGAAGACAGTTTGATGACAGTCAGGACATCAAGGCTAACACAATGACAGCTTCGAAGGCCATTCCAGAAAAAGAGTTCCAAAATTGCTTTGAAGGGTGGACTAGGCACTGGCATCGGTGATAGCTTTCCAAGGGGAGTACTTCAAAAGTGAGTGTAGTGGTGATATTCAGCAATGAGGTATGTAGCACTTTTTCTAGGATGAGTTGGTGAACTTAATTGTCTGACTTCCTATACTAGGGAGCAACGTATCAAATACTCCCTATAACATTATGTTAATGCACTCATTGGTTAACAGACATTTGGATTGTTGCCACCTTTTGGCTATTGTGAATAAAGTTTTAATGAAAATTGGTGTACAAGTATTTGTTTGAGTCTCTGCTTTCAATAATTTGGGGTACCTAGAAATGGAATTGATGGATCATATGGTAATTCTATGTTTAACTTTCTTTTTTTTTTTTTTAATTGGGGAATTGGGGGGATGGGAACAGCGCTGGGGAATTGGGGGAAGGGGAACAGACAAGTTGCTGTCCTTTTGTTCTTCAGTCTAGTTGTGGAGGATGTTGCTCCACTGGCTCAAGTTGGCACCATCATTGCGCTCTTCCCGGGTGAGGCAGATCAGTCGCCAGCTTCTGGACAGCCTCTCACTGCGGCTGCTGGCCGCTCATGCTGGCTGCTGGCTACACTCGGTAGCCCATGGCAACCCACTGCAGTAGGGGCTGCAGCCTACGCCGTCGCTGGCGACTCACAGCAGCCCAGCTCCAGGTTGAGCTGTTGTTCAATATCTTAGCTGTAGAGGGCAGTGTCACTGGCCCTCATGTGGGATCCGAACTGGGGCTCTCTGTGTCCCAAGCCAGCTCTTAACCAACACACCACTCAGCCGGCCCTGAGGTAATTTTGTATGTGGTGTTTGCATATTTATTCTTTTGCATGTAGAAATCCAGTTTTCCCAGCACCAGTTGTTGAAAAGACTGCTCTTTGCCATTAAATATTCTTAGCACCCTTCTCAAAAATCCATTCACCATATATGTGAAGGTTTATTTATGATCTCTGTATTCTATTCCATTAATCTGTTTGTCCATCCTTATGCCAGTATCACTGTTTTGATCACTTTAACTAGGTATAAGTTTTGAAATCAGGAAATCTAATTTCTCAAATTTTTTTTTCTTTTTTAAGATTATTCTGGCTACTCAGGGTTTCTTGAGAGTCCATGTGAATTTTAGAATTGGTTTTTCTACTTATGCAAAACATGTCATTGGGATATTGATGGGCTTGTAATAAATCTGTAGGTAGCTTTGGATAGTATTGTCATCTGAACAATATTAAATCTTCCAATCCAAGATCACAGATGTCTCTCCACTTATTTGTGTCTTCTTTAAGTTCTTTCAGCAATGCCTTGTAGTTTCCACATTTACAAGTCTTTTGCCTGCTTGATTAAATTTATTCCTAAGTATTTTATATTCTATTGGTGTTATTGTAAATAAAACTGTTTTCTTAATTTTGTTTTCAAATTATTCATTGCTACTATATAGAAGGCAACTGATTTGTGTATGTTGATTTTGTATCTTACTGTTTGTTGTTTTTTAGCTCTAACAGTTTTTTTGTGTGTGGAATCTTTTGGGTTTTCTATATATGGTATTATGTCATCTGCAAACAGAAATATTTTTATTTATTTCTTTCCAATTTGTATTATTTTTGTTTCTTTTTCTTTCCTAATTGCTATAGCTATAACCTCCAATACTATGTTGAATAGAAATGATGAAAGCAAGCATCTACATCTTTTTCCTTATCTTAAAAGAAAAGCTGTCAGTCTTTCGCTATTGAATGTGTCACCTATGGGTTTTTCATAAATGGCCTTTATCATTTTTAGGATGTTTCCTTCTATTCTTAGCTTATTTAGTATTTTTTTTATCATGTAAAGGTATTGAATATTGTCAAATGATTTTTCTGTATCATTTGAGGTGATTATGTGGGGTTTTTCTTCATTCTATTAATGTGGTGTTTTACATGGATGAATTTTCATACCGGTATGTCGAAAAAACTTGCATACCAGGAATAAAACTCACTTGCTCATATTGTATAATCCTTTTAGTATGCTGCTGAATTTGGTTTGGCAGTATTTTGTTTAGGATTTGTGTAGCAATATTCATACTGGCTAATTGGTCTGTAGTTTTCTTACACTGTGCTTGTCTGCCTTTGGTATCAAGGTAATGCTGGCCTCATAGAAATGTTCCCTCCTCTTCAGTTTTTTGGAAGAATTTGGGAAAGATTGGTAGTCGTTGTTTAAATGTTTGGTAGAATTCACCAGTGAAGCCATCTGGTCCTGGGCTTTTCTTTGTTTGGAGGTTTTTGGTTACTGATTCAATCTTCTTAGTAGTAGTCTTCTTAGAAGTCATGTTTTGTATTTCTTCATGAATCAGTTTGTTAGATTGTGTGTTTCTAGGAATTTGTCCATTTCATTTAGATTATCCAATTTGTTGGCATACAAATATTCATAGTATTCTCTTAGAATCATTTTATTTCTGTAAAATTAGTAGTAATATTTCCCACTTTCATTTCTGATTTTAGTAATTTGAGTCATCTTTCTTTTTCTTAGTCAATCTAGCTAAAGACTTTTCAATTTTGTTTACCTTTTGAAAGAAACAACTCTGGGTTTCATTAAATTTCTCTAGTCTCTATTTTATTGATCTTCATTTAATCTTTATTGATTGCTTCCTTCTGCTTATTTCAGATTTACTTTGCTCTTCTTTTTCTAGATTTTAAGTTAAAAATTTATATTACTGATTTGAGATATTTCTTGTTTTTAATGAATACATTTACAGCTATAAGTTTTCCCCTTTGCACTGTTTTTTGAAGTATTTCAAAAGTTTTGGTATGTCAGGTTTTCGTTTCATTTATCTCAAGATGTTTTCTAATTCCCTTGTGATTTCTTCTTTGACCCATTGGTGGTTTAAACATGTGTTGTTTAATTTCCACATATTTGTGAATTTTCCAGTTTCCCTTCTGCTATTCATTTCTAGCTTTATTCTATTGTGTTCAGAAAAGATACTTCGTATAATTTAATTTTTTTTCAATTTATTAAGACTTGTTTTGTGACCTAACATATGATCTATCCTGAACAATGTTCCATGTATACTTGAGAAAATGTGTATTCTGCTACTATTGGGTGATGTGTGTGTGTGTGTGTGTGTGTGTGTGTATATATATATATATATATATATATATATATATATATATATATATATTAGGTCAAATTGGTTTATAATGTTGTTCAAATCCTCTATTGCCTCATTAATCTTTAGTCTGGTTGTTCTAGCCATTATTGAAAGTGCGGTATTAAAGTTTCCAACTATTATTGTAGAACTACCTATTTCTCTCTTCAATTCTGTCAATGTTTGCTTCATATATTTTGGGGCTTTGATGTTTGGTGCATATTTTTTACAATTATTAAATTTTCTCTTTTTTTTAAGATTTTATTGGGGAATTGGGGGAAGGGGACAGTGTTGGAGAATTGGGGAAGGGGAACAGCCAAGCTATTGTCCTTTTGTTCTTCAGTCTAGTTGTGGAGGACGTAGCTTCACTAGTCCATGTTGGTATTATCATTGCGCTCTTCCTGGCTGAGGCCGTTGGTCTCTGGCCATTGGATGGCTGTTCACGGAGGCTCATGGAAGCTCACGGCAGCTCACACCAGCTGCTGGCCACTCACAGTAGCTCACAGCAGCCCACTACAGCCCACTACAGCCTATGCTGTCGCTGGCCACTCACGGCAGCCCACCTCCAGGTCAAGCTGCTGTTCACCATCCTAGCTGTAGAGGGCGCAGCTTACTGGTACATGTGGGAATCAAACTGGCAGCCCTCTTGTTCAGAGCTCATGCTCTTACCAACTGAGTCACTCGGACGGCCTAGATTTTCTTGATAAATTGATGATTTTATTATAATACAATGTCCTTTTTTGTCTCTTTTAACCACTTTTAATTTAAAGTCTATTTAGTCCGATATTAATATAGCCACCCCATTTCTCTGTTAGTGAGTCTTAACATGGAATATCTTTTTTTCATTGTTTGAGACTTTTTGCTCTTTATATCTAAAGTGAGTGTCTTGTAGACAATATATAGTTAGATCATTTTTTTTAAAAATCCATTCTGCTGATCTATCCCTTTTGATTGGGGAGTTTAATTCATTCACATTTAAAGTAATTACTGATAAGGAAAGATTTACTTCTGACATCTTGTTATTTGTTTTCCGTTCCTCCTTTTCTTATCATTGCTTTCATTGGGTTCGGTTGATTTTTCTGTAGTGACACATTTTAGATCTGAAGCAACAATGGGCTTCCTAACCCTGAACTCTAAAATTCAACAGAATTAACCACACATCCATAGCAGTCTTAGACCAGGTATGCCTCACCTGCAGGAGCAGGGCCTACCCCCTAAAATCTCTGCTACCAAAGCAGAGCATAATGAGAGTGCTTTGACGGATGCAAGGAGCATGGAGAGAAGAAAGGACTGAACTACACGTGCCCAGCTCCTGACACCCAGAATAATCACTTCTCATTTAAGTACAACTTGATTTACAAATCTTCTGGGATTTTTAAGCAAGTTCTTTTGAACATAGACAGTCTGGACAAGAACAATGCCTTCCCAACTGGATGGACCAGAGGCTGCCACTGAGGAAAAAATGGAAGACTACAGCCAAACTTCCCAAAGGTAGAGAGGAAGGAGCTGCCCATATTGTCTTGATGCAGCAGGGAGGAAAATTGCAGCCTGTCACATATCACTGCTCCTCCCATTCCATTGCTACCTTAGTAACAGTTTCTGACAACAAAATGTGTATGGAATGTGCACTCATTTAAATTACTGCTCTTTCCTGGGAGGAGATAAAAGGCATTTTTATTGTGTGAGTTACTAAGTAACAAATGGATCATAGGTGGCATTGCATGATGGCTCAGAAGCTAAATTGCCAGGGGTTGTATGCATCTTAACTGTATGTCATTGAACCAATTGCTTAACCTCTTTGGTGACTCAATTTCTTCATCTATAATAAAGTGAATTATAGTAGTGCCTACCTTATAGGGTTGTTTTGAAGTTTAAATAAGTTAATACATCTAAATGACCTAGAACAGTATTTCTGAGTGCTCCGTAATTGTTAGCTATTGTTATTACCTAATTTTCAAGAATTTTCACCAAAGAGGAGGTGTAGAGACATGAACTATTCAGAAATTGGCTTGTACACATAAACATATTCTCTTAAATGTATATTGCTCATGTTAAAACACGAATCTCTGATTTGCAGAGCCTGAGGGTTGAACTGGGTTGTACACCCAATACACTGGAAAAAATTCACAAGAACACCACTGATGTTTGACAGTGGAAGGAGTGATGTGATTTCAACAACACTTTGCTATGTGCACATGGGTCATTCTAATTCCCATTTTTCTCCTTTCCAAACAGTTGTCTCTATACCCACCAACCCAAGTCATGGCTCACCCTGCCCCATATGTGAGAGGAGGGTAAGTAGAGTAGAGTTTATAAGCTTCTAAAGCCAAGGATTTTCTCCTTCCCATAAGCCCCATCAGTTCAGAAGAGGACCCAGCTGAGAAACTAAGGGTAGCATCTGGATTAATCAAAAGGGTATCAGAGACATTCAGAGGTGAGGACTCGAGAGTTTGAAAGTAGGTTATGACAGTGCTCTGTCTGCCTAGAGGACCCTGGATACTGTGGTACTGTAAGAATCTGAGGCAGTCCTGCCACACCAGGACTTTGCCTCCTTTTGGGAGACTGTGAATAGATATATTTTATAATATATCTATAATTATATAGATATAATAATAATAAAGATATAATAATAATTATAATTGCTATTACCATTTATTAAATGTCTACTCTGCCAAAAACTCTGCTAAGAGATTCACATTTATTACCTTATTTAATGCTTGCAATAACTTTTTCAGAGAGGCACTTGTATGTCATACACTCTAGGATGTAAGCTCCATGCGTTGGGCCAAGTGACTTGGCCTGTATCATTTCCTATTAAGTACCCAGGACCAAAAACAGCATGTGCCAGTCCAGAAATGGTGCTTAATCAGTGTTTGCTGCATACTTATCTCTGTTTTCCAATGAGGACACTGAAGCTCACAAAGGTTAATTGACTTTCCCAAAGTTACATAGGTTATAAGTAAAAAGTCAGAATCCAAACCCAAGTCTGGCTGACTCCTTGGTCTGTTTGCTTTTCCATTTTTCTATTCTGTGAATAATGGAAAGTATGCTGCTTGGCAGTCAGGATACCCAGCTTCTATTTCCAGTTCTACCTCTGATTGTCTGACATGGGGCAAGTGACTTCACTTATCCAGGATTTGATTTTCTCCGCTGCAAATAAGGGGGTCAGAGTAGACAGCGTCTAAGATTCCTTCCAGCTCTCTGGTTCTGTGAACTCCACAGACCAAGGGAGCCCCATGAACTTGGTCTGAGTCACAGTGGAGTGCTCCTTAGGAAGCGGAGACATGGAAAGGTCAGCGTATGGGTGGCCTGACCAAAATCTTGGAAAATGTAGGGCAAGAACCTGCCACAGTGAATGGAAGGTCAGTGGGAGTCTAGCTCTCCCTCCCTCCCTCCTATCAGAGAGGTATTTCATCATCTGCTGCTGCCTAACTCAGGGCAGTAAACATTTTGCAGCTCTGGAAGTTAAACAGCTCACTGCTTTCAGAGCTTCATGACCGCTCCAGTCAGGTGAGGGATGATGGCTGACGACTAGCGCTAGTTGACATTTGGGGATTACAAATTTCTGAATTCAGAATACTAATTTTGGTCACATTCACAAAATCCCCTTAATTAAAGTTTCATTGTCAAGTTAGGTTTTAAAGACTCTTGCTCAGTAAGGTTCATTCATTTAAAACACAGTGACTCAGAAGAGTGACCTTGGAAACAACCATGTAGTTGCTTTGAATTACGTGTATGTTAAAGATGCCTAGTATCAGATTTAACAAGGTTTTACTGCCTCAGCTTTAATACTATTATTAAGAATAATTTGTTTATGTGTGCACATGCTTACTCCCAACAGATCGTATCATTTTCTTCCCAGGAACTCCAAAGCAGCTCACACAGAGTCTTTGACATCCCTTTCTTCTGTTCTGTGGCTGCCTTTGTTTAGTGAGGTGAAGAAGGTTAAGTTACATTAGAGCGGTAACCCCTTTGGTGGTCAGAGGCCTTTTCCAGAATCTGATGAAACCTTGGGATCATCTCCACTTTCACTCTCTCACTCCCAAGTCATATGTACACATATGCACAAAATGTTACCTAAAACTTCAAGTGGTTTTCAGTCCCCACTGAAGCCCACCTATAGAAGACCTTAATGCTAGGTTAAAATGTTGGTTATTTCAATACATGGTGCTAAGAATAATAGGCACCCCTATACAAGAAAGAAAAGAAAAAGAAAAAAATAAACTTTAACTCAAAGTGAATCGTAGGCTTAAAAGTAAGTGCTAAAACTAGAAATTTTCGAGAAGAGAGTATAGGAGAAAATCTTTGTAACTGTGGGTTAGCCAAAGACTTCTTAGATATGACACAAAAAGCATTCAGTATAAAATAAAAAAGTGGCAAACTGGACTTCATCAAAACTAAAATTGTTTACTCTTTGGAAGATATTAATAAAATAAAAAGTCAAGTCACACACTGGAAAAATATTAAAAAGCATCTATCTCTGTCTTTCTCTTAAGAAACTTGCCCAGAATTCCAGCCCAACTATGTTTGCATGCCTTTCATTATTAACCTTTAGCTATATAGTAGACTGTGAAAGGTCGCCTTTTAGCTGGGCATAGCACTACTGAAATAACACTGGTTTCTATGACCAAGGCAAAAGAGGGGAATGCACATTGAATAGTCAACCAAGAGAATGCCACACCTATAATGCAAACCTTTGAAAGAAAACTGAATCTCAACAGGTGATAACCAAGCACTTCCTCCAATTCTGGCCATGTCCTCAGTGCTCGGTAAGGCAGAATATTGTCTCTGGCCTGGAACTCTATCTACCACAGGATAGATCTCACACACAGGAAGCTGTGAGGGAAGTCTGATGTGGAATGAGTGGACTGTAGGAGAAAGGGCTGCATAGAAGACGAAGAGAGATATCCCTGAGGGCAAAGCTGTCCATATGGCTTGCAGAAGAAGTGGTCCTAAGCTTGGCCTTCACAGCAAGTAATTTTAGGAAGCAGATTGAAGGAGAGGCTTTGGACTCATCATGGGAGCAGGTAGTTGGGTGTTGCCTTCAAAGGCTAAAAATATGATAAGCCTAACAACAGCAGGAGGAGTGTGTTAAGAAGTGGGAGTTAAAGTTGATCCAAACCAGGTTGAGGTGAATCCTGAAAGCCAGATAGAAAACATTGGGCTTGATGACAAAATGGGTGGACCCTTCTTCTAGAATCAAGGGGTGACTTGATGAAAGTTGATTTATTCAGATCTGCTGCTCCTTCTGCAAACAAGCCCCTGGTCATTGACTTTCTCCATACCTACCTTTAGGGAAGATATACTCATTTATTTCAGGGGAGGAAAATACCTCTTGTTACACCAACCACAGGCATTGGCAATTGATCACCATTAATCTACTACAGAACCAGAGTACAGCTTCTGAGTCTTCCTCAGCACAACATCCAAAAAGGTGTTACCCAGTGATTAGAGTTGCCATTCTGGACATACCTTGTATGGTAGAACTGACAAACCTGCCCTTTACTCCTTTTCCCCAATCTCACCTGTGCCTCCAGTGTGTCTCACAGACCTACCGCCACAACAATTTCCACCGTCATTTCTCTGCTGCTATGAACATCCTTCAGGCTGCAGCTGTTTTTTTCTATCACCACTTAATATTCATTTCAACCTGATTTCACCTGGAAAAAAAAATGTTGGACGTGAACCAGAACCCAGTGTGACATGGCCATGACTAGATCCCTCAAGAATAATCCTGGAAAGATTAGTCTACCTCAGTACACAGGACAGCCAGGGGCAGGGGAGGAGGGTAGACAGAGGGGTCAGAAGCAAGGGGAACTGTTGGGATTCTGCCAAAATGACTCAGACATGAGTAGGTGGCAGCTTGAACCAGGGTGGGAATAGAGACAGGAGGGCCAACATCAGAAACTCACAAAGACAAGTGAGAGGTCTTGTTGGGAGAACAGGGAGCTTAATAATCCAGAGTGGAGAGACTTGATCATATCTATCAATGCCACTTCCCCACCTAACAACTAGCAAACCATTTTAAGGGTAGGTTTAGGGATATGAGGCTCTGTTCATCTTAGAGTGTGTTCTTCAGATCTCCCATAACTTTAGTTCATTTCCACAAGCAAAGCAAAAAACAAAGAAGAGGATGACTGAGGTAACTGCTCTTGTGTGAAAATCAGAATGAAACATGGTGGTTTTGAAAGCTTTTAAAGGCTTTCTTTCCCTCATAACAAAGCATCAGAGGAGAGATTTTTGCCTCGTGCTCTTTTCATAAGCATGTATCTGCCCCAGAGTCGCCATGGTGATGCTGTGTATGTTTGCAGGGCTGGAAGCTTCCAGAGATGGAAAATGAAGCCAGGGTGGACCAGAGCAGGGAGGCCAGCAGGAATTTCCCTCTGATCCTCTCTCTGCTAGCTAACAAAAAAGCTAACATGCCCTTCTGAGATTTTTCATTGAAACTGTTATTTCCAACACCTCATGGGAAAAACGTCACAAACCACAACAGTTATTCCTGGGAATGTTCATGTAAACCCATCATCCCCAAGCAGAGTTTAGATGGTAGGAACTTCATAATGAGAATTCCTGGGGCTCTGAAGGCCAAGGTGCCAGCACACAAATACAGCAAGGCAGAGGTGCCAGGTCTCAGGGTGGGTGGACGATACCACTAGTCACTTGTGGTAGGTGACAGCATGCCATTCAGGAATATCTCCATGATGTCTGTGCTCCATGAACTTGACATCTCTGAGAGACCCCCTTTTTCTAGATGAGACCTGTCACCTCAGTGCTAATTCTCCCACAGAAGAAAAGGGTTCTTAGCAATTCCTTAAGCAAGACAATCAGTCTTTTAACTGTTTCTTTGTCTTCTGAATCACCTCCCAGCATCCCCTTAAATCAAGGGAGGCAAGACTAGATAACATGGAGGATTCTGACCAGCATTTAGCCCAGTGATAGACTAATATCCTTATAGCCTAAACTGATTTTTAGGTAAATCACTTAATATGTGTATAATGGCTAGAACTGGTATCTGGCACACATTAGGTGCTCACAAATAATGGTCAAACAAATAAGCAAATGTCCCATAGATAGGTGGAACAGTGCCAAGATATATGGAAAGTGATTCCCACCTAGAAGTGTGGTGAGCTTGTTTTCATGGGGGTACAGAGAGACTATTGAATCAGATGGGGTGCTAAACTAACTGTACTTCTAACCCATTCCCTCCTTCCTTGTATTTATTCACTCCTACACAGACTTTCAGAGCATGGAATTCAAAATTTACTTGGAAAGGTATTGGAAGACTCAGGTGATTGTTAGAGTGTATCTTTTCCACTATGAAGGCCTAAGATTTTGGTAGATGGCAAAGTGGGATGAAGGAGAGACAGACTTGTAGCACGCTAAAAAATAATTTAAAATATACAAAACATTACTAGCAATATTCTGCTGTAGGCAGTAAAATCAACTTCCTAGGTTGGCAGCATTGCTCCAAATAAAGAATGCACTGAAATGTATTTCACAGGGTGAAGATATTGTCTGAAATGGAACCTGAATACTTCCCTGAATTTATATGCTGTTTTTTTGCTGTTTGATTCCATATCAGTCCAAATAATAAGGTCATTCAATCATTCAATGAACATGTATAGTGTAGTGACTCCCAAGTAGGACAATTTTGTCCCCCAGCACACATTGGTAATATTTAAAACATCTTTGACTGTCACAACTTGGGGAAGAGTACTATTGGCATCTAAGGGAGGCCAAGGATGCTGCTAAACATCTTACACTGCACAGAACAGACCCCCCAACTAAGAAGAATCATCTGGCCCAAAAATGTTGAAAAATTTTAGAGGGGGAGACAGAAACATATGGTATCACATAGTGAGGTTTCTATCTAAGTCCTGGAGAGTCAGAGAAGGCTTATCAGATGAAGTGATAAGTACACTGAGACATGAAGAAGAATGAGGAGTCAACTTAATTAGAAAGCAGGATCCCA
Organism: Hipposideros armiger; assembly: GCF_001890085.2. NCBI lineage: Eukaryota > Metazoa > Chordata > Mammalia > Chiroptera > Hipposideridae > Hipposideros > Hipposideros armiger. The sequence goes on from NW_017731680.1 coordinate 1,140,775, forward strand.
AGCAGAGGAAATTACTTAGACAAGAGCCTAGAGATGATCATTTAAAAAACTGCAAATTGAGTAGATATTCTCTTAACCAACCTTCCCTTGTATTAACTCATTTGTAAAACAAACTGACTGCTGGCACATTGATCATGTGTGGTTGGTAAGCCTGTGTACTTGTACTCTACCAAATGAGTTATACAAGGTCTGACAATTAAGTTAGCAAACTTGTTGCAATGATGTTGCTAGCCTTTTTTGATATCAAAGGGATTGTTCATTATGAATTTGTGCAAACTGGACAAACAGTTAACCAAGTTTACTATTTGGAAGTGCTGAAAAGGCGGCATGAAAAAGTTAGACGACCTGAAATTTTCGCCAACAATTCATGGCTCTTGCATCACGACAATGCACCAGCTCACACAGCACTGTCTGTGAGGGAGTTTTGAGCCAGTAAACAAATAACCGTATTGGAACACCATCCCTACTCTCCTTATCTGGCCCCCAATGCCTTCTTTTTGACATGAAGATAAAGGAAATATTGAAAGGAAGACATTTTGATGACATTCAGGACATCGAAGGTAATACGACAAGAGCTCTGAGAGCCATTCCAGAGAAAGAGTTTCAAAATTGCTTTGAAGGGTGGACAAAGCGCTGGCATCAGTGCATAGCTTCCCAAGAGGAGTACTTCAAAGGTGACCAAAGTGATATTCAGCAATGAGGTATGTAGCACTTTTTCTAGGATGAATTCGCAAAATTAATTGTCCAACCTCATATGCTTACCAAGGGTCAGTTGTATTTGTTCCCAAAGCTGTGTATGCCAGTTATAATGTTATTTTAATTATCTAATTTAAATATCATACAAACTCATGAAAGATGATTACAAAAAGAAAGTTGCTGTTTTTGTTCTAAGTAGAATGCTTTGAAAGATTTCATGAAGATGAGTCCTAAAACAAAAACACTATCAATTTAAATATGGGTGAAACAGCTTTAATACTTTGGGAGAGAAAATAAGTCTTTAAAAAATAAAATAAAATATAGAAGAATTATGTACACATATTGCTTTGCAAGTGTTAAGTTTACGATCCACTTTTAAAAAAACTAACTGGAAGTCATAAATAATCCATTATTGGTACAGTGTATGCAAGAAAGATGACTCTCAACACCAATCAACTTGCACTCCAAGGAAAGGTCTTGGCTCTGTTTCAAAACATTGCTGAATAAATGTACATTTATGTGTTTTGAGTTGAAATATATGCATCACATGTACATATCTTTTTTTTTTATGATTCCCTGTTTGACCCAACGTTTTTAAAATGAATCTGATCAGGTCAGACAGCTTCTACCATATCTGGATACAAGTAGACTACAGAGCAAGCAGAGGTCATGGCAATAGATGAGGAATGAGAGGTGACCTGGGGTCAGATGAAAAGTCTTTTGAACCATGATGCATTTGGACCTTCACAAGGAAAAAAAGTCATAAAATCTTTAACAAGAAAAAAAAAACCTTTTTAACAAGGGAGTAACTTCACCACATAATGTGCTTTAGGAAGATATCATCTTGGCTCCAGCATGGAGCATGGATTGGAGCGAAGCAAGCCTGCAGGCCAGAAGTCCAGTTAACAGGGCTCTGCAGTGATTAAGGTTTTCTGTGACTATTGAATAAAGTATGCAGAGACAGGACTGGATTCATGGCATATTTAGGGATTCATGTCCTAATTGAGTGATTGAACATAGCATATAAGGAGAGGTTAGTGTCAAAAACCACACATAAGTTTGAGGTTTGGATACCTGAGTCATTGGTGATGATATCCCTGAGATAGAAAACAAAATAGAAGAATTCAAGTGGCATAGGAAGATGATGAGCACAATTTTGGGCATGTTTAGCCACACATTCAAAGTAATGGGACATCCAAGTAAAGGTGTTGAGTATGCAATTGGATTCATAGGTGTGATGCTCAAAAAAAAAAGTGTTGGGCTGAATAGTTAGATCTGTGAGTAATCTGCATATAGGAAAAAAAAATTGAAGTCATAAGACTAAATGAAATTGCCTGGCTAGGAAAAGAAAAGTTGGCCTAAGAAAAGACATACTCATATAAAATATTCTTATGAATCTATAAAAAAGACCCAATAAAAGAATGTGTGAAATACCTAAGAAAAAATACTTCACAGAGAACGAAAAACATAAAACAAATAAATACATGAAATTCAGCTGCCTTACTAATCAAGGAAATGCAATTAATGCCACCTGAGTTATTATGCCACTACATTGGCAAAAATAAATCACTCTGGCAATGTCAAATGCTAGGCAGGATAAGAATTTGAGAAACGTCATACTCTACTGGCAAGATAGTATACTGATACAACTGCCTTGGAAAACATCTTGACACTGTCTTATAAGTATACCCAAGAATTCTACTCCTGCATAAGTATCCTAGAGAAACTCTTGAATATGTATACCAGGAGACATATTCAAAAATGATTTCAGCATCATGGTTTATAATAGCACAATACTGGAAGCAAACTAAAGGTTCAGCAACAAAAAATGAATCAAGGGTGGTATATTCCTCAAAAGGATGATTACAAAACAGTAAAAAGGACTGAGCTGTACATATATGCAACAACATAAAGAAATCTTGGCAACAATGTTGAATGGGAAAGAGAATCCCAGAGGACTTTGGTCTGTATATTATTTTAATAAAGTGTTAAAAAATCAAAACTGAACAAAATACCATTTGTCTATTTATGCATTTGGAATAAACCAAAACAAAGTATCCAAAGAATGATAAAGAAAATTCAAGATAATGATTCTCTCTGACGGGAGAGAAGAAGCGCACAAAGGGACAAAGAGGGAGCACGTAACTAGTGACAATTCACAGACTGTATCATCCTCTGCTTGATTGCATGTTCATGGGTAAATATATTACTGTTACTTATAACTTGCATAGAGGTTATAAATATTCTTTTGTATAAATCAAATAGAATATTAAAACCAAAAAAGAAAAATGAAAAAGTTGTCTGAGATACCAGGCGTGATCAAACAATATGGTGAATGCTGCTGCCGAGCGCTATCCAACAGAAAGGCAGGGATCATCAATATGGGAAGCAGCGCATTGAACCTTAGTAACATTTGTTTGGTGCAGTCAGTTGGGTGCAAGCTATCATTGAGAGAAGATGTGTTTTAAAGTGTGCTGTAAATCATGGATCACAAACAACGCATTAACATGAAAAGGGCAAACGTTTTCACCCTCCATTATTACAATGCTCTGTGTCACACATTGCTTCTGGTATGGCAATTTCTGTTAAATAAAAATATTACACTTTTTTAAAAAAACAAAACATTATGGTGTGTCTTCATCCATCTTATTGACTGGATCTGGCACCGTGCAACTTCTGGGTCTTCCCCAAAGTCAAAATGACCATGCAAGATAAACGTTTTGAATCTATTCAGGACATTGAGGCAGCCATGACAGTGCAACACTCATGAAAGAGGACTTCCAGAACTGCTTCAGAAAGTGGCAAGAATTATGGGAAAAATGTGTTCGAAGCGAGGGGGTATATTTTGAGGGGGATTAATGGTAATGTGCCTTTTACTGTAATACCTTTTTTAATTTAAACATTCATTGTAGTTTTTGATCACACCTTATATGTCCCTGATTGAGGCAGAGTTCTGGATCTAAAGTGCATTGATTTCTTCTCCTGTTAGAATTGTTTCATTGAATTGTATTTTAGGACTAACTTCCTTCACTACAGGTACAAATTTGTGACCCAACCCTGGAACACATACATTTTGCGGTTATAAAATTTCTCATGGCTTCATTTGACTAGTATTTCCCCATTGCCCTGACTCATTCAGTTATTTATTTTCATTCCTTTATAGTATAAGCATTTATGTATGCCACCTCATATATTTTGTGGTATGAGGGAGGGTGCAAATAATCAAAACTAAAATATTCCATCCCACAAGGGAGAAAAACATTCAAATTCTGTCATATTTTTCTCCATTTATGGCACAAAATGCAGAAAAGTGGGCAGTTCCTTTCCTCTGGATGGCAGGCTGCTGCAAAAAGTCTACCAGGTCTCCTGACAACTAGAAGGTAGCCAGAAAAGCCATTTACACGCTGTACCAAAAAGAAGATTGAAGGCTCTATAAGCCCTAGAGCTCTGGCTTCATAGCCAGGGTCTTGAGTAAAATCAGATACAGTTCTGAGAAGGTGTCCAGAAGTCCTGCACCATGAGCTGGCCTGAGTCCCTGAATTAAACTGCTTCGTCAGCCTTCTGATCATTGCTTGTGTGGTTCCCCAGGCCTCCAGACCAGGAAAAAAAGGGACCCGATGTGTTAGCATCCTCACCCATTAACCACTGATGCCCAGAGAAGCAAAGTGTTTCTAGGCCGAGTATCTGTGCTTGTTCCACAGCAGGGTAGCCCACTCATTCGAAGATGCCATAGCCATAAGATACAATTTAACTACCAGGAAACCATTGTGTCCTGCCTGCATTGTACCCCATATTTGGCCACAGGAAAAATTTTCTGCATCTCGGAGATAGTCAGAATCATTGGTTCCTGGTTCTACAATGAGGTAATAAAACTTACAGAAATCACAAACCAAGCCCTGATACAGCAGTCCCAGCTCCCACCCAGTCCAAGACAGCTAAAGAAAATAAACTAGCATTGAAAACCCAATGTTGGGGAAACAGAATCTGCTTCAAGGAGCAAGAAGAGGCCTGGGAGAAGCTTCTACCAGCCATGTTTCCCCATGGTCCATAGATGGCTGTGACCTGTACATCTCCTTAATAACCATAAGGTGTCTGACACAACATTGCCAATAAATATGTCTGTATATAAAGAAGAATGGCTCCCCATGTAAGAAAAAGGATATACGTACATTCCCATGTAAAGGATGTGGCTATGAAATCAGTCAGTTCTGCAGGACCTGTGCTTGTGCCAGCATACCAAAATCACATTGGAGTGGGGGGCTTCCTTTTCCCTGTATAAGCTCCAGTGCTCTTTGTAATGAAGAAAAACAAGAGAAGCTTTCCTCTTCCAGGCTTATTCAGACATCATCATTCATTAACACCTTCTCTTCTAATCCCTTAGCTGTTGGACCAGTTCTATGCAGGATGAATCTTTATGAAATTCATGCTTGCAGGCACCTACAGCTTTATCTCTAAAAGATGGTGAGTAGAAAATGGCATTCTAAAGGTCCCCAACTCATTTGAACACACAAGAAAGCCTTTTGGTCTATGTAATACCTCAGCTATTTTCTGGCACTTACAGAATGGTAGCTTGAAGAGACCCTGTTCTGAAATCTTGTGGATAATATCTCCACCTGATAGCATTGAAACATTTTGTTTTGAGAAGGACTCAACCATCAACCACTGTATATCATCTGGATCAAATAAAAAATCTGCCTGCTAAATAGCCATGAGGTAGAGTTCCTGAGCCTTGGGATATCTATCTGATAGCCTAGACATTATGGGATGGGGTATTAGAATCTGTAGTGAAAGAAATATTGGACTTGCCAGCCTCCAATCAAACCAGGACATCTGGTCTACCAAATGAGTAGAAACCAAAGAAATGGTCATGAGATTCTGCTTCCCACTTGACAAATGTCTCAGAGCTGATCAGAGCCTATGCCTGAGTAAACCCAGGAACATGCATAGCCTCTTCTCCCCAGGAAAGGGATCCAAGGTGGAAGGAACAATGTGTTCAGACAGGGTCACCTTTAATGGCTCCCTCCCTGCCTATGCCACTGGCTGTCATCCCCATGAAGAGATATGACTCCTGCAATCATTGGCCAAGGGAGTTCCTTCAGGCACTTCCTCCCACCTTGGCTCATACTGATGTAGAACAACTGGAATTTCTAAGTCAAATAGTAGAAAGTAATAACATCTGTGAAAATTTTTATTGAACAATGCAGTTTCCTCCAACTGGCACACACTCAGTTTCTTCCTCTACTTAGGGCCTTCTCATGGGCAGCCTGCCTGGCTTTTTCACTTGATTTCTCCCCAGGGTACCCCTTCTCAGATCACATGGAGGGTTCATATGTATGACCCTGGCTGCTGGTACGCCAGAGCCCAGACCCCTGCTCTTGAAGCTGTTTAATAAAGTTAAGAAATAATATATATCAGGCCAGCTGAGTGGCACATTGGTTAAGAGTTGTCTTGGGACCCCAGCTCTGAGCAGCAGGGCCCCGGATCGGATCCCACATGGGCCAGTGATGCTGTGCCCTCTACAGCTAAGATGGTGAACAACAGCTCGACCTGGAGCTGGGCTGCCGAGAATCTCCTGCGACGGCGTAGGCTGCAGCCCCTGCTGCAGTGGGCTGTCGTGAGCTACTGTGAGTGGCTGGCAGCTGGCAAGAGATGCTGTGAGCCACCATGAACGGCCATCCAATGGCCAGCGAGTGACTGCCTCACCCGGGAAGAACACAATAATAATACCAACATGGGCCAGTGAAGCGACATCCTCCACAACTAGACTGAAGAACAAAAGGACAGCAATTTGTCTGTTCCCTTTCCCCGATTCCCCAATGCTGTTCCCTCCCCCAATTCTCCAATAAAATCTCAAAAAAAAAGGAATAATATATAAAGGTAAGCATTTTTATCATTATTTTCCTGAGTAGAGGACGCTGCTTATCTATTCCCCAACAGTTGATTGATTTTTTGTCTCAATTTTTTATTACATTTGCATAACATAAGCTTTTCTCTAGTTCAGCATCACCAAAGTGTATTCCTAAAAAGGGAGAGATTCCATGGTTTATTCATATTCTTTCGTGTAATATATGTTCTTACCAGAGTTTCAGATGACTATTCATATTTCTAACTTCTCATAAAGCCAGTTTTACTGGGTTTCACCTTTTCCACATAACATCTATAAACATCTCTGAGAAAAAGAATTCCAGAGAATGCATTTTGAACAAGGCTGTTGAAAGCTTATCTTTGAAATGAGATTGCAAAATAGGAAAATTCAAGTTCTCTTTATTTTAGAAAATGATTATGATGCATAAACATACTAATTTGCATACATTTTCAAGATCTTTAAAAGTAAGTTTTCTTTTTAAGCAATGTATACATTGCAAGTATATTGTTAAAACCCTACCTGGCAGGCAAACATTCTTTATGCTGTACCTCATAGAACATTCTTTCAAACTATCCTTAGAATTCTTAATGAGATCCTTCCTCAACTTGGATGAACAGAGTGATCAAAGATTTCTTATCGAATGTTAGTTACTCCTCTTTGTTTTCCTTTCAAACATTGAATTTGTTTCATAATCATACACAAATGTAAGTTAAAGCCACAATGAGATATCACTAGATACTTACCAGAATGGCCAAGACAAAAAATAGTGACAATATCAAATACTTGTGAGGAGGAAGAAAAGCAGAATTACTTACACATTGCTAGTGGATATGTAAAATGGTGCAGAAACTCAGGAAAACAGTTTGGCAGTTTCTTATAAAACTAAACATGCAATACCATACAGCCCAGCAATTGCGCCCTTGGGCATTTATCCCAAATAAACTTATGTTCACACAGAAACCTGTGCATACATGAATGTTCACAGCAACTCTATTTGTAATAGCCCACAACTGGCAACATCCCAGATGTCTTTCAATTGGTGAATTGTTCAACAAACTGTTACACACTCATACTGAGGAATACTACTCAACAATAAAAAGAAATAAACTATTTTTATATGCAACAACTTGGATGAATCTCAAGAGAATTATTATGAGTAAAAAAAGCTAATTCCCCCTAAATTACATATGATATTATTCCATTTATATAATATTCTTGAGATCACAAAATTATAGAGATGGAGAAGAGATTCATTATTACTATAGGTTGGAGACAGATGGCAGGTGGTATGTGGGAGGAAAGTGGTATGGATATAAAAGGGAAAAACAAGAAATCCTTGTGGTGATGGAATGCTTACATGGTGGTGGACCCAAGAATTTACATGTGTAGTAAAATTAAATAAAACTAAATACACACACACACACACACACACACACACACACACACAAATACATGTGAAACTGGGAAATTCTGAATAAGACTAGTGGATTTTATTAATATCAATTTCTTGATCATGATATTTTACTATAGCTTTGCAAATGATACCACTGGAAAAACTGGGTAAAGAGGACATGGGATTGCTCTGTATTGCTTCTTACAATTATCTGAATTTTGTGAACCTACAGTTATCTGAATTTGAGGGCAGAGACTATGTAGAAATTTAAATGTACAAATAAATGAACATTTCATGCCTCCAATATAGGGAAGGTGATTTTTCATAATGTACTGATTAGCTATTCTGTCTCTTCTGGGAGGAAACAAGGGATAATATTAATTAAAGGAAGGGGTTCACATTAGACAGGGACATTTCTGCAATCAGAAAGAATTTTTAGATAATGATGTTAGTGATCAGAGGCTTTGCATTCTCCCTCTGGAGATGGGACACAAATTTACAGGATTTACTATGTTTCTGTGAAGCTCACTCACTCTCCTCTCTGCCTCATAGCACCTATCAGTGACATTCTTTGTCACATATTATTTATAACTCCCATTATCTTGTCTGTCCCCCATGCGAAGTGAGAGAAGAATTTGGCCATATTGTTGAATGTGAAATAGCATGACACAAACATGATGAAAATTCTTTTAAAATAAAGTGTCTTAAAATTAGTACAGAACTTTTCTTAGAAAGCTTTCAGTTGGTAGCTTCATGGAGACAGGAGGATGGATGAGGTGACCTCATCAGGTTCCTTTCACTAGAAGATTCTTTTAAGTTTTATCTAGGTCTAATAGGTAAATAATAAATTGCACTGAGGGGCCAGCCAAGTGGCTCAGTTGGTTAAGAACGCAAGCGCTGAGCAACAGGGTTGCCAGTTCGATTCCCACATGGGCTAGTGAGCTGCGCCAATGCCGAGCTGCTGCAGCTCAGCTGCCAACAGGTGGCAGGATGGCTCAGTTGGTGAGAGCACGTGCTCCTAACAACAACTCCTGAATGGGATGGTGGGCTACGCCCACCCGCAACTACAATAAGATTGAACATGGTACCTTGAGCTGAGCAGCTGCAAGCTGTCCACAGGCGGTCGGATGGCGACTGGACTTGGATCTGAGCTAGCTGTGCCCTCCACAACTAAGACTGAAGGACAACTTGGCGGTTCCCCTTCCCCAATTCCCCAACACTGTTCTCCTTCCCCAATTCCCCAATAAAAATCTTTAAAATAAACAAATGAGTGATATTTGCTGAAACTTGTTTAAAAAAAATAAAGTAAAATAAACTGCACTGGTCTAAAATGTAAAAATTATCAAATGTATCATATGTATATACCCATGAAACCAATACCAAAATCAAACTAATGATACATGTGTGTGTATATATAGTATACTTTGGATATTATACATATATATTATATACATATACAGAGGGTGCCAAAAACATGTATACACATTTTAAGAAACAAAAAAAAAACTGTATTAACATTGTAATACTCAATATATACTGATAACAAAAAATGAATACAAGTCATGTGTATACATTTTTTTGGAACCCCCAGTATGTTGTATATATGTGTATTATGTATATATATATATATAAAAAAAAACACTTCAAAAATTTCCTCAGTCCCAACCCTGGCATTCCATCTTCAGGCAACCATTGATTTGCCTTCTGTCACTATAAATTAGTTTATATTTTCTAGAATTTTATAAAAATGGAATTCTACACTATATACTCTTTAATGTCTCAGCATAACTATCTTGAGTTCATCCATGTTGTTACCTGTGTATCAATAGTTTATGACTTTCTTATTGATGATTATTTCATAGTATGAATACACCACAATTTATCCATTCACCTATTAATGGACATTTGGGTTGTTTCAAGTTTGAGGCTATCACAAACAAAATTTCTGTGAATATTGAAGAAAAATGCTTTGTATGGACATATGCTTTCATTTCTCTTAAATTAATATTATGATAAAAAGTCTGGGTCATATGGTACTGTATGTTTTACTTTTTAAGAAACTGCAAAACTTTCCAAATGGGATGCATGTTTTACATTTCCACCAACAGTGTATGACAGATACAGGTCCTCCACATCTTTGCCTACAGTTGGTATGGTCAAGCTTTTTAATTTTAGGGCTGTATCTATCTCATGGTTTTAATTTATATTTTCATTTCCATAATAATAAATAATGTTGAACATCTTTTATATGCTTTTTTGCCATCTATAATCTTTGCTGAAGCATCTGTTTAGATCTTCTGCCCATTTTTAAATTCGTCTGTCTGTTTTCTTAATATAGAGATTTTATACATTTGGAGTACAAGTCTTTTATGAGACATGTGATTTGAAAATATTTTTTTTTGCCTTTTGGGTAGCATGTCTTTTTCACTCTCTTAGAGGTGTCCAAAAGATCAGAAATTCTTAATTTTGGTGAAGTCCAATTTAATGATTTTTCATTCATGAATCATGCTTTCCGTGTTATAGCTAAGAAACCTTTGCCTAACCCAAGTTTATAAAGATTTTTCTCCTAAGTTTTTTTCTAGATGTTTCATAGTTTTAGGTTTTATAATCAGATCTATGATCAATTTTGAGTTAATTTTTGCATATAATGCAAAGCATGGATCAAAGTTCTTTTCTTGAATATGGATATCCCACAGTTTCATCACCATTCAGTAAAAGATAATTCTTTCTTCATTGTATTGCATTTATACCTTTGTCAAAAAAATCAGTGGACAACGTCCAGTTGCCAATCCCACATGTAAAGGGCTTGAAAGTCATCACTACTATCCTCATAAGAAGAAAAAAGCTGAACAAACTGCAAATCTACAACTCTTTTTAGATGAATCAAAGAACTGAGGTCAAAGGGCAAACTGCTGTCCTGAAAACTGGAATGACAGGTGGAGACAGAGAAACAGAGCTTATAGGAGCAAAACTAGAACCTGGTAGGAACACTTAAAGGATAATTCACACATTTTTGGAGACTAAGGAGCCCAGTCTTAGGGGAATCCCCACACTTTCATGAGTTTTACGTCAAGAAGCCCTTATGGAAAGATCAGAGAAAAATCTCCTCCTGCTTTCAATAGGAGAAGAGGAGTAATTATTTTTAAATATGTCCAGAGTTATCTTTCTCCTTAACAATGGCCTGCCCTCAAGGGAAACTGTCTGTCACAGCCTGACTGGGATTGTACCAGAGCCTGACCTGGGTGAAAGGAAACGCTCAACTCTAGCCTTCCTCTCTCACCTAAAGGAAAAAAGGAAAGTTAAGAAGCAATTGTGAAGATCACAGCCCAGAGGCATAGGCTTACTAAGACTGAGACACATGGGATTACAGAATGCTTCCCTTCCCCCCTCCTTCATACATTACAACCATGTCAATAGAGCTCCTGTATAATAACAGGAAATTACAGCTAAAAGAACTGTGGACCTCATTAAAATGTAGAACTTTGTGCAGAAGACTCCGTGAAGAAAATGAAAAGATAAGACAGGAGAAAAATTTTGCAAAACACATATCTCATAAATGTCTTGTATTTAACATATGCAAAGAACTCTTAAAACTCAACTCTCAAAACTCAACAGTAAGAAAACAAACCAAATTTAAAATGGGCAAAAGATAGGGCAGACGCCTCACCAAAAAAGACATACAGATGTCAAATAAGCATATGAAAAGATGTTCAGCATCATATGGCATTAGAGAATTATAAATTAAAATAACAATGACATACCATCACAACCTACTAAAATGGCAAAAATCTAAAACACTGACAAACACCAAATATTGGCAAGGAATTTGAAACAAGAGGAATAATCTTGTTGCTGGTGGGAATGCAAAATGGTACAATTACTTTGGGAGACAGTTTGGCAATTTCTTATAAAGCTAAACATACTCTGACCATACCATCCAGTAGCCACACTCCTTGGTATTTACCCAAAGGAGTTGAAAACAGGCCTACACAAAAATCTGCACACAAATGTTTACAACAGTTTTATTCATAAATTTCCAAAACTGGAAGCAAACAAGATGTCTTTTAGTAAATCAATGAATAAACAAACTATGGCAGACCCTCACAAAGCATTATGATGGGCATTAAAAAGAAATGGGCTATCAAGCCAGGAAAAGACATGGAGGAATCTTAAGTGCAAATTTCTAAGCGAAAGAAGCCAATCTAAAAAGACTATATACTTTATGATTCAAATTATATGACATTGTGCAAAAGGCGAAACTATGGAGACAGTAAAAAAAAAGAAAAAAATCAGTAATATATATACATATATAAAGAACCCTAAATATTCCACCAAAAAAACAATTAGAACTGATAAATAAATTCAGTAAAGCAGCAGGATACAAAGTTAATATCCAAAAATCAGTTACATTTTTGTTATTTACAATAACAAGCTATCAGAAAGAAATTTAGAAAAAAAATCTGGCAATGAGAAAAGATGTCAGAAAAGAAGCACTGTGCCTGCCACCTCCCATGACCACATTCAAATTACAACCAAATTTTGGAATAATCAACTTTAAGAACCATCTGAAGACTAGCTGAACAGAATCCCTATAACTAAGGATAAAAAGAAGAGGCCACATTGAGACTGGTAGGAGGGGTGGAGACTTGAAATAGGCTAACTCCACACCCATGGGTAGTGGTTGAGCATTAGGAGGGATACCTCAGCAGTCGAGGTCCTCCCTGAAGAGTCAGTGCCAGCCCCATACTAAGCTCCCCAGCCCAGGGGCCCAGTGCTGGCAAGAGGAGTCCCTACAACATCTGGCTGTGAAAATCAATGAGGATTCCACCTGTCCTGGTAAGACAAAAGGTAGCTGGAAAACCGGATGTCCCTTTAAAGGGCTCATTCACAGACTCACTTGTTCATAGGCACTCACCCTGGGCTCCAGCGGAGGGGCAGCAACTCGAGAGACAAAAAAGACATACAGGGAAAGAGTGAGTTCTGTGGCTTTAGAGCAAGGTCTAGAGGGAAAAGCACCATTATCCCTGTGTAGAGCCCACCTCATGTGTAGCCTACAAGTGGGTACCATCTTTCTTGGTGCAGCCTTCCCCCACACAGCTAAATCTGGGACAGCATTGGCCTGGTGAACTCCACATGCCCCAACCTGGTGACTCACCAGGTCTCTGCCACCCTCAACAAGCTGGCATTTTCTGGGGCACTTGCAGTGTCTGTGCAGCCAGCCCCACCCTGCAGGAGGCTTCTCCAGCATCAGACAGCCCACAGCGGCTTGTGTGGCCGTGTGGGACACTTTCAGTGGGGTGGAGTCAGCCCCAGCTTGTGCTGCAGACTTTCTTGAACAACACTTGGGGATCTGCAGGCTGAGGTGAGCAACAGCTAACCTCAGTGTTTGCTAAGCATATTGCAGAGTGGCCACAGGCTCGACATTGGCACAAGAATTGAATCTGCATTAACATTTTGAACACCACCCAGCTTACCTCAATGACTCCCTGGGACCCCACTCTACCCAACTTATGCAGCAACACTGGAGGCACTGTCAAAACCAGAGCAACCAGCCTGGCTTCATGCACCTAAGGAATCTCTTTCAGCAGCTGAGGCTTAAGGGCAGCTGGCAGGTGGCAACAGTACCTTTTGCCAAGCTGACCCAGACATGATACCGGTGGTAGTCAGCCTCATTTCACAGTGTGGCCACACTCACACAGTTCCAGGTCCAGCATGGGCAGAAACCAACTACATATAGCTTTGTGGTTCTTACCAGGTAGTCCCAGGCCAGTCATAGGCAATGGCTGAATTTGGCCTTCATGGGAGCACCTCCCAAAAAGCATCAGAAACAACACACCCAAAGGTCAACTTTATACTAAACCAGAGCACCACTTGATTAGCCCTACAAGTGACACACCCAAAGGGTGGTCTCAACAAGCACAAGAGCACTCTGGGGTGAATCCTTCTCTGAGGGGTCAGTCTTCACACAGCAGCTCATATACTGTGGGTATAGCAATCTTCACAGCCAGTCAGCCTGAGATTCATTCCCAACCACTGGCATGCCAAAAGGAGTCAAGGCTCAACTACAACAGTAGGGCGCACACAACCCACACAAGGCACATTCCTGGAACATACAGCACTGGTGATCAGGGAGGCTGTGCCACTGGACCACACAGGACACCTATAACATAAGGCCACCTGGCAGAAACAGCGAGACATAGGACATCTACCTAATATAAAGAAGTGAACACAAAGGCAGACAAAATGAGGAAACAAAGACATAAGAGAACAGGAGAAAACTCTAGAAAAATCACTAAATGAAATGGAGGCAACCAACCTACCAGAGACAAGAGTTGAAAACATTGGTTATAAGAATGCTTAAGGAACTTAGTGAGAACTTTAACAAAGAGATAGTAAGTATAAAGAAGGACATAGAAACCACACAAAAAAAAGAACTAGTAAGAAATAAAGAATACAATAACTGAAATGAAGAATACATTAGAAAGAATCAACAGCAGATTAGATGAGACAGAGGATTGAATCAGTGATTTAGAATACAAGGTAGCAGAAAACACTCAGTTGGAAAAATAATAATAATAATAATATAATAACAGTTTAAGAGGCCTCTGAGACAACATCAAGCATAACAACATTCATATCATAGGAGTTCCAGAAGGTAAAGAGAAGAAACAAGGGATTAAAAACCTATTTGAAAAAATAAAACTGAAAACTTTCCTAACCTGGTGAAAGAAATAGACATACAAGCCCAGGAAGTGCAGAGAGTCCTAAACAAGATGAACCCCAAGAGGCCCACACTAAAATACATCATAATTAAAATGGCAAAGATTAAAGACAAAGAGAGAACCTTAAAAACAACAAGAGAAAGAAACTACTTATTTACAAGGGAGCTCCCGTAAAACTATCAGCTGATTCCTCAACACAAAGTTTGCAGGCCAGGTGGGATTGACATGAAATATTCAAAGTGATAAAAAGCAAGGACCTACAACCAAGACTATTCTACCTAATAAGGTTCTCATTTAGAATCAAAAGTCAAAGATCTTCCCAGACAAGAAAAATTTTAAGGAATTCATTACCACCAAATCAGTGTACAAAAAATGTTTAAAAAAACTTCTTTAAGAAGAAGATGGGGGAAAACAAACCAAAAAAAAATAAAATACTTGAATAATGAAATGGCAATAACTATGTACCTATCAATAATCACTTTAAATATGAATGTACTAAATGCTCAATCAAAACACATAGGGTAGCTGAATGAATAAGAAAACAAAACTCAAACATATGCTGTCTGAAAGAGACCCGCCTCAGATGAAAAGACACACATAGGCTAAAATTAAAGGGATGGGAAAGGATATTTCATGCAAATGGAAATGAAAAAAAAAAAAAGCTTGACTGGCAATACTGCTTTCAAACAAAATAAACTTTAAAATGAGGACTATAATAAGAGACAAAGGACATTGCATAATGATAAAGGAATCAATCTAACAAGAGGATATAACGCTAGTAAACATCTATGCATCCAACATAGGAGCACCTAAATATATAAAATACACATTGACTGACAAAAAAGGAGAGATCGACAGTAATACAATCATAGTAGGGGACTTTAACACCCACTGACACCCATGGACAGATCTCCCAGAGAGGAAATCAACAAGGAATCAGTGGCCTTAAATGACACACTAGACCAGATGGATTTAATTAACATTTTTAGAGCATTCCATCCCAAAATAGCAAAATATACATTCTTTTCAAGTACACATGGAACATTTTCCAAGATAGACCACATGTTAGGTCACAAAACAAGTCTCAATAAATTCAAGAAGATTGAAATCATATCAAGTGTCTTCTTCAACCATAATGGTATGAAATTAGAACTCAATCATGCAAAAACCCCTAAAAAATGTACAAATACATGGGCACTATGGACACTAAATAACATGCTACTAAACAATGAGGTCAAGGAAGAAATCAAAAGATACCTTGAAAAAATAAAAATAAAAACAAAACGACCCAAAATCCATGGGACACAGCAAAAGCAGTCCTAACAGGGAAACTCATAGCAATACAGGCCTACCTCAAGAAACAAGAAAAATCTCAAATAAACAATCAAACATTACACCTAAGGGAACTGGAAAAAGAACAGCAAACAAAGCCCAAAGTGAGTAGAAGAAAGAAAATAATAAAAATCAGAGTGGAAATAGAAGAAATAGAGTAAAAAAAAAAAATACCAAAGATCAATGAAACCAAGAGCTGGTTCTACAAAAAGATAATCAAAATTGATAAGCCTTGAATCAGGTTCAACAAGAAAAAGAAGAGAGCCCAAATAAACAAAATCAGAAATGAAAGAGGAGAAATGACAATGAACACCACAGAAATGCAAAAAATTACAAGAAAATACTATGAGCAATTATGCACCAACAAATTGGACAATCTGGAAGAAATTGATAAATTCCTAAAAACATAAAATCTCCCAAAGCTAAATAAAAAAGAAACAGAAAGCAACCAATTACTACTAATGAAATCAAATCAGTAATCAAAAACCCCCAACAAGCCAAAGTCTTAGACCAGATGGCTTCACAGGTGAATTTTACCAAACATTCAAAGAAGAATTAACATCTATTCTTCTCAAACTATTTCAAAAAATTCAAAAGAACGGAAAGCTCCCAAGTTCATTTTATGAGGCCACCATTACCCTGATTCCAAACCAGGCAAAGACATTACAGAGAAAGAAAACTATATGCTGATATCCCTAATGAACATAGAAGTAAAAATCTTCAACAAAATATTAGCAACTGAATTCAGCAATACATTAAAAAGATCATACACCATGATCAAGTGAAATTTATTCCTGGGATGCAAGGTTGGTTCAATATATGCAAATTAATTAATGTGATATACCACCTAAACAGATAAGAATATGATAACACTAATAGATGCAGAAAAAGCATTTAACAAAATCCAGTATCCATTTATTGATAAAAATTCTCAGCAAAGTGGGACTAGAGGGAACATATCTCAATATAATAAAGGCCATGTGTGACAAACACACAGCTAACATCATATTCAACAGGGAAAAGCTGAAAACATTCTCTTTAAGACCTGAACAACACAAGGATGTCCACTTTCACCACTTTTATTTAACATAGTCTTAGCTACAGTGATCAGACAAGAAAAAGAAATAAAGGTATTCAAAATGGAAAGGAAAAAGTAATACTGTCATTATTTCCAGATGACATTCTACATGTAGAACCCCAAAGATTCTGCCAAAATATATATATGTATATATTAGAATTGATAAATGAATTCAGTAACATAGCAGGATACAAAATTAATCCTCATAAATCAGTTACATTTTTTACCCCAAAAATGAAGTATCAGAAAGAGATATTAAGAAAATAATCCTGGAACTGGCCAAATGGCTCATTGGTTAAGAGTTGGCTTGGGAGCGCGAGCTCTGAGCAGCAGGGCCACCAATTCAGATCCCACATGGGCTGCGCCCTCTACAGCTAAGATGGTGAACAACAGCTCGACCTGGAGCCGGGCTGCCGTGAATCACTGGCGTCGGTGTAAGCTGCAGTGGGCTGCTGTAAGCTACAGTGAATGGCCAGCAGCCAGCGTGAGCAGTGGACAGCTGGCGTGAGTTGCCATGAGCCACAGTGAGCAACAGTCCAATGGCCAGCCAGCAACCGATCTGCCTCAGCGGGGAAGAGCACAATGAATACCAACATAGGCCAGTGAAGTGACGTCCTTCACAACTAGACTAAAGAACAAAAGGACTGCAACTTGTCTGTTCCTCTTCTCCAATTCCCCAACGCTGTTCCCTCCCCCAATTCCCCAATAAAATCTTTTAAAAAAAAAGAAAAGAAAAGAATCCCATTTCCAATAGCATCAAAAAAAAAAAAAGATAAAATACCTAGGAATAAATTTAACCAAGGAGGTAAAAGACCTGTGCTCAGAAAATTATCAGACATTGAAGAAAGACATTAAAGAAGATACAAATAAATAGAACTATATACCATGCTCATATATAGGAAGAATAAATATCATTAAAATGTCCATACTCCCCAAAGCAATCTATAGATCAAGGCAATCCCTATCAAAATACCAATGACATTTTTCACAGAACTAGAACAAATAATCTTAAAATTTATATGGAGACATAAAAGGCCTTGAATGGACACAGGAATCTTGAGAAAGAAGAACAAACTTGGAGGTATCACGATACCTGATATCAAGCTATCCTACAAGTCTATCATAATCAGAACAGCACGATCCTGTCATAAAAACAGACACATGGATCAATGGAACAGAATAGAGAGACCAGAAATAAACCCACATCTATGTGGTCATTTAATCTATGGCAAAGGAGGCAAAAATATACAACGGGGTTAAAAACAGACTCTTCAATAAGTGGTGTTGGAGAAACAGGACAGATACATGAAAAAAAAGACAGAAAGAAAAGAAAGTGAACCACCTTCTTACTCCATATAAAAGAATAACCTCAAATGGATTAAAGATTTAAATGTAAGACCCGAAACCACGAAACTCCTAGAAGAAAACATAGTCAGTAAATTCTTCAATATTGCCTTTAGTGATATTTTTTCTGATATGTCTTCTTGGACAAGGGAAACAAAAGTGAAAATAAACACATGGGACTTCATCAAACTAAAAAGTTTTTACACAGAAAAAGAAACTATCAACAAAACAAAAAGACATCCTACTGAATGGGAGAAAATACATTTTATAAGGACTTACTATCCAAAATAATACATCTGATAAGGACTTACTATCCAAAATTCATACAGAACTCATGTAACTCAACACCAACAAAAAAATTCAATTGAGAAAATAGGCAGAAGACCTGAATAGACATTTCTCCAAAGAGGACGTACAGATGGCCAATAGACATATGAAAAGATACTTAACATCACTAACCATCAGAAAAGTGCAAATTAAAACCACAATAAGATACCACCTCACACCTGACAGAATGGCTATCATCAATAAATCAACAAACAACAAATGTTGACAAGGATGTAGAGAAAAGGGAACCCTCGTGTGATGTTGGTGGGGTTATAAATTGGTGCAGCCACTATGGAAAACATTATGGAGATCCTCAAAAAATTAAAAATAGAACCACTTTATGACCCAGCAATTCCACTTCTGGGTGCTTATCCGAAGAAATTCAAAACATTAATTCAAAAAGATAGGCACCCCTATGTTCACTGCAGCATTATTTACAATAGCCAAGATATGGAAGCAAACTAAATGTTCATCAATAGATGACTGGATAAAGAAGATGTGGTACATATATACAGGAAAATATTACTCAGACCTAAAAAAAGAATGAAATCTTTCCATTTGCAACAACATGGATAGACCTAGAGGGTATTACCCTAAGTGAATTAAGTCAGACATAGAAAGACAAATAGCATATGATTTTACTTCTTTGTGGAACCTAAACAAAACAAAACAAAATAAATGAACAAACAAAACAGAAACAGACTCATAGATACAGAAAGCAAATTGATGGTTGACAGATGGGAGTGGGATTGAGGGGCTTGTGAAAGGGTGAAGGGGTTAAGAAATATAAATTGGCAGTTACAAAATAGTCCAGGGAAGTAAAGTATAGCATAGGGAATATAGTCAATAATATTGTAATGACTATGTGTGGTGCCAGGTGGGTGCTAGGCTGATCAGGGGGATCACTTTATAAATTATATAAATGTCTAACCATTATGCTGTACACCTGAAACTAATGTGATATTGAATGTCAACTATAATTGAAAAAAATATATAAATTTATTTGAAAAATCAGTGGTTCCTAGAGATTCAGGGGAAGTTGGGGAAGGATGAATAGGTGAAGCACAAGGGATGTTTAGAGCAGTTAAACTACTCTGTATGATACTGTAATTGTGGGTATATGACATTTTGCATTTGTCAAACCCATAGGATGTACAAAACTGCATGTATCCCAATGTAAACTATGGGCTTTAGTTAATAATAATGTATCAATTGGTTTATCAATTGTAAGAAATTAACCACACTCATCCAAGATGTTAATAATAGGGAAAACTGAGGATGATGGATATAATGTGGTGATATATTTCTCTACTTTCTGCTTAATTTGTCTGTAAAGCTAAAACTTTTATTTTTAAGAGTATATTAATAAATAAAATTTTAAAAGTAATTGACTATATATGTCATATATGTGTAGGTCTACTCTTCTGGACTGTATTACATTTCATGATCTATTTGCCTACCTTGAGTTCAATGCCACACTGTAACTTTATAATAAGTCTTGAAGTATATTCAAGGCTTATTTCAACTTTGTTCTTTTTCAGTTATTTTTGCTATTTTAGTTCTTCAGTTATTTTTGCTATTTTAGTTCTTTTACATCTCCAAATGAATTTTTAAATCAGCTTGAAGTTTTTACACACACAAAAAAAGTCTGCTGGGATTTTGATTGGGATAACATTCATATAGATCAATATGGGAAAAATTGACATTATAATAATGCTCAGTTTTCAATCCACAAATAAGATGTATCTTTCATTTAAGTCTTCTTTAATTTTTTTTTGCAGGGTTGCTTTGTATTTTCATTATACACATCTTGCATATCTTTTGTCAGATTTATTCCTAAATATTTCATATTTTGTGATTCTATTGTAACTGGTGTTTTCATTTTTATTTTGATTGTCCATTGTTAGCATATAGAGATATATTATAATTGATTTTTTAAAACATTGATCTTATACATTGCAACCTTACTAAATTCCCTTATTAATTCAAGTCACATTTTGTAGATTGCTTGGGATTTTCTATATATGTGTCTGATTTTTCTAAGCAATCTTAAATTTTACATTCTCTGTCTTCTTATTAAAGTGTTTAGACCATTTGCACTTAATGTGATTATTTATATTGTTGAATTTAAATTTATTTGTTTTCCATTTGTTCTACATTATATATACTGTGTCTTTTTCTTTTGGTTGTTTTAAGGTTTACTTTTTATAAATGGCTTTAAGCAACTTGATTATGTGTTTTCAGATAGTTTTCTTCATGTTACTTGTGCTTAGGGTTTGTTTAACTTCTTGGATCTGTGGTTTTATTTTTTTTAATTAGTTTCCAGTGTACAAACAATGTACTAGTTAGACATTTACACCTCCTCCCCTGATATCTACTACCTCTCTGACATTGTATATAGGTGTTACAATTCCATTGACTCTATTCCCTACGCTGTACTCCACATTCCATGTGTGTGTGTGTGTGTGTGTGTGTGTGTGTGTGTGTGTGTGTGTATATATATATATATATATATATATATATATATAACAAGAGAGAGAGAGAGAGAGAGAGAGAGAGAGAGAGAGGGTGCCAAAAATATTCATACACATTTTAAGGAAAACTGTATTAAAATTGTAATATTCAATATACACCAAAAACAAAAGATGAATACAAGTCACATTTGATTTCTGCACTTACAAGGGGTGCTCAAAGTGGTTACCATCAGCATCCAGACACTTCTGATTACAGCAAACTATTGCTTGAGCAACATTGACCAAAGTGTCCACTTGTATACATTTTTTGGCACCCCCAGTATATTATATAAAACTACATATATAAATATAGTTGACATTCAATATTATTCTACATCAGCTTCAGGTGTACAGTGCAGTGGTCAGGTATCCACACCATCTATGAAGTGGTCCCCTGGTTAAGTCCGGTACCCATCTGACACTCTACATAATCTGTACAACATTATTGATTATATTCCCCATACTGTATTTCACATCCCCATGACTATTTTGTGACCACTGATATATGCTCCTTCTCTTCTTTTTAAGGGATTCCACTACACAGTGGAATCTGGCCACTTGAGTTGTCCCACAGTTCACTGATGGTCTATTTTTTGTCTTCAGCTTTTGTGTGTGTGTGTGTTTCATTTTGTATAGTTTCTATTATTATATCATTAAGTTTTGAATTTTTTCTTTTGTAATATCTAATCTGTTATTAATCCCACTTAGAGTATTTTTGAATTTCAAACACTACAATTTTCACTTTTAAAAGTTTGAGTCTTTTTTTATATTTTTCCTGTCTCTGCTTAAAATGTTCTGCCTTGCCTCTACCTTTTTGAGTATGTCGAATACAGTACAATTGCTGTTTTAATGTCTTTTTCTATTAATTCTATCATCTACATAATTTCTGTGTCACTTTTGATTGATTGATTTTTTTCCCTCTCATTGTGGGTTCCATTATTATTAATTTTTAAATGGATGCCATACATTGTGACTTTTCCCTTGTTATGTGGTGGATATTTTTGTACCTTTATAAATATTCTTAAGTTTGATTCCAAATTTTGGCTAACTTGAGAACAGTTTTATCCTATCATAACTTGTTTCAAATTTTGTTAGGTGGAAACCAGAGCCGCATTTAGTCTAGGGATAATTTTTCCCATTACTGAAGTAAAACACTTTTTAGAACTCTAATTGATACCCCTTAAATTGTGAGATTTTTCATGATGGTTTTAGGGAACAGGCAATACTTTACCCTATGTCACATTCAGTTACAGTTTCTTCTAATCCTTTCAAGGTGATTCTTTCCCCAGTACTGGATAATTTCCTTACATGCAGGGCCTGAATACTTGAAGGGAACTCTCTGGAATTCTCTTCCTGTGCAGCTCTCTTCTGTAGAGATCTTCCCTTGTAATTCTATCTATCTTGGCTTGCCTGGACTCACATTTCCATTATTTCAACTCAGGAAAACAACTGGGTTCTGCCTGAGTTGCTCTTAATCAACTGCATTGTGATCTGAAAGCTTTTTCCAGTTAGTAAGCTGGAACAATCACAGGGCTCCCCTCATTTTTTTTCTATGATCACTTTTAATGACCACTGTTCTTTGTTGCTTAATGTTCAAATCTTACATTAATCTTAGAGTGATATGTTTAGCTAACATGACAGTTAAAGAGGGAACCAGCAGGTTTGCCAAATTTCACTGATTAGTATAGGATCCACATGCATCCTCATTCATGGGCAGGAACCTGTGAAACTTAGAGTCAGTGAACAACTATGTTCATCTCATTAATGCTCTTTGAGACTGAGGATTCAAGGAATAACCTAGAGCTTCAACCTATAGAGGAGAAATACAGTAAGTCCAAATCTCTTCATATCTTTTTAAGTTACGGAAGATTATCCTTTAAAAAAAAAAAGGAGGGGTTCTAACAACACCTGACCTACCTTTATTTAATATTTCTTACCTAAATAAACAGGAGGTTCCAATAGGGTAAAGATTGTCTTATTCACAATGATAACACTAGCTTCTATTTCAGTGTCTGGCATGTTAGAGGAACTTAGGAAATATTGGATGGATGGATGAATCTAAGTGTTAACAAGAAAATTCTCATGCCTTTTAACAAATTTATAAAACAAACATAACAGGGACAGAATATGAAATTCAGGTTCAGTCCTATATTTCTAGTCCATTTACTCACCTTGTTAGCTGTGCTTTAGGAAACAGAACTAGAAGATGAAGAGATGACCCCTCACACATTTCCAGCACATAGGGACCCTTCCTAGCACATTGCTGCATTTCTCTGCCAAATTTTAAGGCCTCAAGGCTCCTCTTAGCTCAATGACATCTGTGAATTTCCTTAAATCCATTTCCAGATTTGATAAATATAAAAGGCACAAGTGAGTCGAGTAGCTCAAGGAAGTAAGTGAGGGGATAATGGGTCTCTGTGCCCTAGATCTGGCACCACTGGATTGTGCTAAATTAGGTGCAAAGAAGCCATCTAGTCAATTTAGTCTTAATCCAATCAAGCTTGTTAAAAAATATTTGCCAGTTGGTCAGGAGTGAAGGGAGAATTTTAAAGTAGTATAATTAGATGTGATGCCAAAAAGTCTTGTCACAAACCATCTAAAAGCGAGGAAGGCAAGTGAAGAAGAAATTGCAAATACAATTAAATACACACACCACAATAAATAATAAACCTAAGCAGGCTTCGGCCTCAGCCCCTGCATTCTTCTAGGCAGTTTACCACACTGTGTTTACCAGGTTGCTTGGCAGGCTGAGCTTAGCTGAGCTAGGTTCAGTAGTACTCAGGAATGTGAGCAGAAAGATGTTGCCAGACACTACTGCCCTGGTAGGTTGTCACAGAAAGGCTAGAAAGGGTGGGACTGATAGATACCAGGCAGTGCTTTGTTCTCTTGGCACTCTGTACTGCCCAGGTGTACCTAGCCTTCAAGATGTACAAAGTCACCACTTCCTCACCCCAGGGGAAAAAAAAAAAGAGGCTGCAGAAAGCATTTTTAGGGCTAACCTTATCAGCATGAATTAGTCTATATTTAATGACCATTATTCAGCAAGTGCCTTGCACTCTCTAATCCCTGAGAACCTATGCAACAAAAGCTTATGTGGATGCCAGATTCTTGCATTGAAAGGGGCAGTGCCAGGAAGAACTGGAGATACTTAATTTAAGTGCTAGGATCACTTTATAATCTCCTACCAGACCAAGCCCAGACTTCCACCATCAAACTTCCAAAGACAGGAACAAAGATCACCTCCATTGCTCCACCTAGGAGCACATTCAGGACCAAAGCTAACAGTGAAAAGATGACACCTTCTCCCTCCTTTACTGGTTCTGCATCGTGTCAGATGTATGTGAGTGGAGCATTATCTGTAGAAGTTGTGTCTAAAGGCATGGGTTTGTGCCTAGATCCATTACTTACTGACCCTGCAATCATGAGCAAGTCACCGAAGTCAATGAGAATCAGTATGTTTATATATATGATAGGATATCATTTTCTTCCTTTATAAATTATAAATTGGCATACAGATGTTAATTGTTATTCTTAAAGGCTCTTGGAAACTTGTTGGAACTTTTCAAAGAAAGATATCTAGCAATTGGTGTACTTTTGGCTAAGAGTCAGGAGAATGGTTTCTGTTTCCTAATTCTGAGTGATCTTGCTTCACTTCTCTGGGCCTGTACTGCTTCATCTGTAAAATAAGAGGGTGAAACTAGATGCTCTCAAATGTCCGTTCCAACACCAACATCCTGATGTATATAAGTAAACTCATCTTGGAAAGGTTGACTTATAGCCCTAAGGACTGTGTATCCACCACTCAGAATCACCATGTTCTAGAAGAGAGATTGGTAAACTATGACCTGCCAGGCCACATCCAGCCTGCTGCTAGTTTTATTTTTAAATAAAGTTTTATTGAAACACAGCCATGCTCATTTATTTACTACTGTTTATAGCTGTTTCTGTGCTACAACAGCAGATTTTAGTAGCTATGATGGAAATCATATGAAAGCAAAGCCTAAAAAATTTGCTACCTTGCCCTTTACAGAAAGTTTACCATTTCTAGTACTAGATGGTTGCTGGATGGTTTCAATAAAAATATCAAAATAATCTTGCTGACATTCTTTTTTTAAAAGACATAATAGGAAAAGCTGATTGACAATCACAAGTATGTTTATGATTTCATTTTAAATTATAATACCCTCTTTAAGTACCTAAACATAACAAAATACAAGAGCAATAATAAACCTAGTCAATCTGGGGAGGAAAAAGACATTTATACTTTGGCATTGTTTTCACTAGTCAGAAATCTTAAAAAGACAGGGATTTTAGGTCATAAAGCGTAAGGCCTATGTTATATTTATAGAGAAATACAAATTTATCTTGTAAACTTGTAAGAGAGGAAGACAGAATTTGTATCTGGAAGGGAATTAATCATATACTCATATACAAACCAACTATTCCCTGGAGCAAAAACATCTCAACAGTTTCTGGTGAATTTCAACTCTATTCATAAAGAAATTGGAGCACATTTTTCTCCCATTCCTACTATCTCCACCCTGCCCCACCTCGACCACCACCACAAACCCAGCAAAACCAGGAGACACTGAACTCAGAACTTAACAGAAAAAAGGAAAGGCAGAAAAACAGTGAATTCTTGAAACATCTGCAGCTCTAGGATTTGCAACACACAAGAGAGAAGAGATAAAAAATGTAAAAAAGAACCTATCAGAATTGAAGAACATAACAACTGAAATGAAAAATACACTACAGACAATCAATTAAAGTTGGAGACCTCACTCTCCTCAATTTCAAATTATACTACAAAGTTATAGTAATCAAAACAGTATGGTGTCAGCACAAAAACAGACCAATAGTACAATGGTACAGAACAGAGAGCTCATGAATAAACCCACACTTATATAATCAATTAAATTTATTTATTTTTTACTTTATTTTTTTCATGCAGGAGTCAAACCAGTAACCTTGCTGTTAAGACCACACGTTCTATCCACTGAGCCATCCAGACGGCAGCTCAGCTCAAGTTGCCGAGTTTAGTCTCAGCCATGAGTGGGCATAGCCCACCATCCAACAAGCAATTTTGTCATTAGGAGCACGTGCTCTCACCAGCTGAGCCATCCTGCCACCTGTTGGCAGCTCAGTGGCAGCTCAGCTCGGGCCAGGACTCGAAAAGCTGTTGCTCAGAGTTCGTACTCTTAAGCAAACTCTTAACCAACTGAGCCACTCGGCCAGCCCATCAATTAAATTTAAAACAAAGGAGGCAAGAATATACAATGAGGAAATTCTTCAATAAATGGTCTTGGACCATTACTGGACAACTACATGCAAAAAACTAAAACCAGACCACTTTCTTACACCATATACAAAAATAAATTCAAAATGGGTTGAAGACTTAAATGTAAGACTTGAAACCATAAAACTCCCAGAAGAAAACATAGGCAGCAAACTCTTTGACATTGGTCTTAGAAATGTTTGGATCTGTCTCCTTGAGCAAGGGCAACAAAATAAAAAAGAACAAATGGGATTACATTAAACCAAAAGGCTTTGGCACAGTGAAGGAAACCCCAAACAAAAGGAAAAGGCAACCTACTAAATGGGAGAAGGTATCTGCAAATGATATAATTGATAAGGGATTAACATCCAAAATATATAAAGAATTTATACAACTCAACATCAAAAAACAAACCAACAAATAACCCAACTAAAAAATTGTCAAAAAGACCTGAATAAACATTTCTCCAAAGAAGACATGCAAATGGTGAACAAACACATTAAAAGATGCTCAACATCACTAATCATCAGGGAAATGCAAGTAAAAACCACAATAAGATATTACCTCACACCTGTCAGAATGGTTATCATCAAAAAAACAAGAAGCAAGTACTGGCGAGGATGTGGAGAGAAGGGAACCCTTGTATACTGTTGGTTGGATTGTAAATTGGCACAGCCACTATGGAAAACAGTATGGAGGTTCCTCAAAAAATTAAAAATAAGACTGCCATATGATTCAGCAATTCCAGTTCTGGGTATTTTTCCAAAGTAAATGAAAAAACTAATTTAAAAAGATATCTGCACCCCTATGTTCACTGCAGCACTATTTACAATAGCTAGGATATGGAAGAAACCTAGATGTCCATCGATAGATGAACGGATAAAGCGATGTGGTACACAAAATCTCCCAATTGGCACAATCCCAATTATGTATTAGCTCACAAGTCTATGCATAATTAAGTTGGGCTCAACTAAACAGTTCTTCTGTCTCTCTTGGAGTTATACAACTATAATCAGCTGGGGAGTCAGCTGGGATCTGGCTGATCTCAGACAGCATTATTCCCCTTTCTGGTGGTTTGTGCTATCTATTGACTTAAGTTACATGTCTCAGCATGTTATATAGTGGAGGAAGGGTTTGCAGCAGCCAGAGAAGGCAAACCCCAACGCACAAGCACTTTTCAAGCCTCATCTTGCCATCACATTTGCTAATGCCTCATTAGCCAAAGCAAGTTGCCTGGCCAAGTCCAGGTTCAAAGAATGAAGAGCAAGCTTCCACTTCAATGGGAAGAATAGCAAACTCACAGTGCACAAGCCATGCATATAGGGATGGGAGATTTTGTGACCATTTTTTATAGTTCATCACAGCATCCTAATTTTGAATTCACAGAGGTTGAACTCAAGATTGGAGTATATCATGTATTTGTGCTTTGTTAAGCTGTGAGGCATTGGAGGAAGGAAACTGGCATTTGGAGTGCGTCAGAAAAACTTGGGATCAAAGCTTAGCTTCATAGCTTTCTTATTATGTGACATTAGACATGTTCTTTAATCTTTCTGGGCCCATTTCTTCATCTGTAAAATGAAGACAGTGTTATCTATTGCGCAGAGTAAAATGCCTAGAGAGTACCTGCCATATATGCTTTTGAGAGATTTTGCTTCTGCCTGCACACTCGTATCTGTGCCTGTGTGCGTGAATGCATTCCACGGCCAGCAACTATAACTGGGTGAGAGTGCACAGGGCTTTGGCTTTTCTGAGCACTGAAACTTTAGTGTTTGGCAAATAACAACACAATAATCCCCAATACAGAGCTTCTCACATCAAAAGACATATGCCACATGGAACTGTTTGGGCTGTGAGGGCCTGAAGGCTTGGGGGCCCTCCAGACCTCAATCTTTCTGAGAGGCTGTGACTCACACAGGCCCAGGAAGGAGAGGCACAGGGTGATCGGGCAATGGGACATTAACCCATCTTACCCCAACTTTCTCCATTCTTCAGTCTTACAGACTGGGTGGCCAAAAAAGCGTGGCCAAGAGGAAAGGAGTCTGACAGAGAGAGAGCCTTGATCTTATATAGATTCTATAGAGGGGCTTCAATATAGACATTCCACTCAGTGTCTAGTCACAAGAAGGGGCTATGGTGTGAAATTCTTAGGACAGGGGCACTTGGAGGGCTTATGACAGGCAAAGGTGAATGTGCCAGAAAATTGGAAGTCACAAAGCATCAGCATTTGAGAAGGTAGTGTTCAGAGCCCATCTGCAGGGATATGCAGCTGCAGCTTTCTCAGGCACTGTACCCACAGAACTGGACCTGGACAGGGTCTGCCGTAGCTTGTGGCAACCAGCATTGAGAATCCCAAGACTGTTCTACAGCCAGGGTGTAAATGCGCTTGCTGGCAGGAGGCACACTCATAATTAAAGTCCTTTAGGGACATTAGGAGAATATGTTTATGTAAGGCTATGACTGGTTCTTGGACGCAACACCAGGGCCTTGAAATGACATGTTTGTGATAGGGGTTGAATGCTTTTCTTATTAATAACCCAGATCTAGGCAGATATTAGGCACAACAGTTTCTCAATATGTCCACCATAGGTGCCCTCTGTAATTGTCTCAAAAATGTTGGATATTTGAGTAGAAAAAAATCAGTAGCCCAAACTGGTAAAGTTTGGTAGGTTGACCAATTTATTTCTAGATTTCCCAGTTTTAGACCTAAATATTCCACATCCCAGGAATACCCCTCAGTCCCAGGCAAACCAGGATGGTGGTCACCCTAAAGTTGGGATATCTCATAGTCACAAACACAGTACCTATCCAAAATAAAATTTAATCTTGGACACTCAGTAAGTTGCTATAAAGATCTTCTTGCAAAGACAAAATAACCAATGAAATAAAGGGTTCCTTCTTCTCTCTCCCAATTCGTCTTTGCCTGGTGTATTCATCAGGATTCTCCAAAGAAATAGAACCAATAGGATGTATAGATGATAAATAGATGATAGATAGGCAGATAGATAGATAGATGATAGATAGATAGATAGATAGATAGATAGATAGATAGATAGATATAGGTGATAGAGAAATAGAAAAATAGATTTATTGTGATTGTGGAGACTGGCAAATCCAAAATCTGCAGGGTAGGTCAGCAGAGTCTGGAGACTCAAGGAAGAGTTATATTGCAGTCTCATGTCTGAAGACCATTTAGAGACAGAATTTTTTCTTTCTTGTAGGATCTCAATCTGTTTGTTTTTTTTCCTGAAGGCCTTCAACTGATTACATGAGGCCCACCCACATTATGGAGGGTAATCTGCTTTACTCAAACTCTACTAATTTAAAAGTTAATCTTGGGGATGACATCATAAACATGGGAGTGTGAGGTGAGCCTCTTGAAATCTCCCCTGGAATTTACAACAAATTGAACAGCTATAATGCCACAAAGGACTCCCTGTGTATCAGACAGGCAAGACTAAGAGACGCACAATTGAAATCATCTAAAGATGGGCAAATTGGGCGAGTGGGGGAGGAGGGAGAGGGGAAGTGTGGAGACGCAGGCCCAGCCGGCTGCAAGATGCAGACTGGAGCTCAGAGCTCCCTGCATTCTGGAGCTACCGCAGTCGCAGGAGAGGAAAGAATTCAGACTGCTAGTGCTCCCCTTATAGCTCACAGTCCTGCCTGAGGGGTCAGCATATAACACAGCAGAGACCTCGGAGCGAAGACTGAGGCAAGAATAATGAAAACAGCGGTTTAAGCCCTCGCTGCCAAGCAGAGGATGGAAGGCATAGGCCATGGAGCCTAGCCAACCCCACCCCCACCTGCCCAGTGCTAGAAGCGGAACGGTAGCAGTGTCAGATCAAAAGTTAATCTCATCTAAAAAATACCTTCCCAGCAACATCCAGATTGGTGTTTGACCAAATATCAGGGTATTGTGGCTTAGCTAAGTTGACACATAAAATGCACCATCACACTTGGTCAGATGCTAGGAAAACCAGGATACAGTCCTATACCTGGCAGCAACTGGGATTCTGGTGGAAAACCCTAGGAAATATGTCCTCCTATAGGATCTTCCTAGAGGCGACTCTGACATCCATGGGCACACTACCTACTCTGGCTGAGAAACTGGAAGGCCTATATATAGGCCTTCTTCAAAACCAGGAGGATACTAAGGCTGGGACTAAAGCTTTGGCCAGGGCCATTCTCAGTTTGCTTTATGTTGTTTTGAAGCCACAGCAACAATGGAATGAAAGCACGGCTATCTCATCTCCTCCCTAAACTGTGGGAGGAATTGGAAAGCAGCAACTCTGGCCTCTCTAAAAGTTCTGGATGTACCAGAGTTCCGTGACTCTGGCTGTAGCAGCGACAAGAGGGAAGAAACGCAATGCCTGTCAAACAATTCTACAGAGCTTAGAACATGGCTGGAGCGTCTTCTTTCTAGCTAGAATATCAAAGTATGGCCTGTAGCCATGATCAGAATAGACAATTATAGCACCTTTGATTGTAGACAATGCAGGATTTTAAAATATTACAGCAGTAATATTGTACCAACCATAGAATCTCAGCATTGGGAGGACCTTCAAGTTCATCTGGCCATTGTATCCAGCTGCAACATTTATTAAAAATGAACTGTACTATGCCAGAGGCAGCAGCATTACTTAATTGGCTCTGAAACTTCCATTGTGTATTAATAACAGACCGAGTTAAAGGAATTTGAGTTCTTCCAAGGAATAATAATTGCTCCTGCCCATCATGGCATTTATTTTTCTTCATTTTTCTGTTGTGGACTTCCTTATCTATCAGTGATTTTTTTTTTCCTGGGTTCCCATTTGATATCACAGACCCAGAGGTTGGAGGAGGAAAAGGGCAGATAAGGTGAGCAGCTAGGAATAAACAGTCTAAAGACAAGTGGAGGCAAGAAACAAAAGGAAAGATAGGGGCAAAAATAAACTCGAATGCAATGAATTGAAGTGGCCAGACTGTGAGAGAGGAGAAGATAGTCAGGACTAATAACAAAGAGAGATAAGATTGGGAAAGAATAGAGAGAGGAGATGAGGATCAAGAAACAAGGAAATGGGTCAAAGACCAGTAGGGGGCATGATGATAGAGTCAGGACCTGAGTGTACAGTGGAGCTTAGGCTGAGAATGGATTATGTACAGGAACTTAATTCTGTTTGGTAGTGGCAGTGGACCCATTGAATAACCTGGAAAACAGAGGGTAGCATCTTGACCATGGGCAAAAGCAGAGCTAATTCCACTCTCTCTGCTCATGTCCCAGAGTGGCTGCCCCAGTTCCGGGAAGCTGCCATGGTTAAACCCCACAGCAGCGGAGCAAGCTGACTCTTCTTCCTTGCAGACAATAAGGTGAAAATTTGCCCAGTTTTAATGAGCTTTTCATTTTCTCCTAATAAATATTCCCTGCCTACATCACCCAGGAGACAGAATGTCTCCCCATGCTAAGTCTCCTATACTTAGGATACTCCCTCAGATAAATGAAAACATATACACATATCTTCTCAAAACATGTTCTGACATTTTTTCATATCAGCAAACAAGCCACAGATATTCTCCAAACCCTCTGGAAAACATGCTAACCCAGCATTTCCCTCAGCAGACACAAAACTCACGCTGACGTAAACACACACATACACATACGCATGCAAAGTGCACGCGCGCGCGCGCGCGCGCACACACACACACACACACACACACACTCGTTTTCCTGAACATTGTAAAACTAAACAGCTGGTCAACCTAAGTGGAGACATAATATTTTAGAGATGCTCCTGACAGCCCACGAGGGAGTCAATGCCGTGGCTTGTGATGGTGTTGACCAGGTTGTATATTGAATGTACAGTATGTGAAAAGGAAAAATCATTTCCAAGAACAATGATGGAAGTAGCCCAAATATGTGCTTGGAAAAAACCAAGTGAATTTGGGTTTTGGTCCAAGTAAAATATCAAAAGGATGAATAAGAAAAATATATATATGGGGCTTTGAAAAGTTATTTTTCTTTGTACAGTTAAAATGGCAGAGTTTCAATTTGAGTTTCAAGTGCACGAGAGATGTGTCAAATGATCCAGTTTGTAGATTGTGACCAGCCTGGAGGGGAAATGATAAAACATTGTTTTGATTATGGACCTAAGATTGTTTCAATAAACAGAGCCTAGAGATCATGTGAATACCAAATTTTTTAAAAGTATCTTTCTTTTTTTACTGATCTTGAAAAAGAGTTTTTATTTTGTTTTTGATCGGGCCTTTTGAGGTTCCTGCCTTCAACCTCAGAAACTTCCACATCCCCACTGTTTTCTGACGTCCTTTAGTCCCTTCTTTGTACAACTCCTTTGAGATGAGCTGGAGTCTCAAGCGTTTATAACACTACGCAGTAAATCTTGCTCTCTGGGTCAGTCCAAGGCCATGAGACATTAGATGACAACCTGCAAAACTGACTCAATGTGCTTGTGACTTTGGGGGATGTCAGTGAAAGAATGTGAGATTAGGAGTAAGAAGTCCTGATTTCAAGTCCTGGCTCTGCTTTTTCTGAGCTTTTTCTTCTTCCATTTCTTCATTCAGCAAATATTGTTGAGCGTCGAATATGTGTCACATACTCTGGTAGGAAATGAATAGAGAAATAGAGGCAGTCAAAGAACTTATAGTTGGGGGTGAAAAGTAAACAATAAGATATAGTGCAGTGTGTAAGTGCCACAGTGGAAATACATGCAAGGTACAAAGATTGCACAGAGGAGAAAGTAAATTCCTTTACTGGGGAAGAGGAGGGTAAGCTTTCACTAGGGGGTGGTGACATATGAATTAGGTTTCAAAAGATGGGTAGGAGTCCAACCAAGTCAATAAGAAATAGGTGAAGGATATTATTAGTCAAAGAAAGAGCAAGCACAAAAACTCATAGATGGGACAGAGTGTGTTTGGAAAGGAATATGCAGTCTGCTATAATTAAAGCATAAACTGTATAGGACAGGCAGGAGGAAGAGGTGTAATAGGAAGTGAGGGTGAAGGACAGGCAGAAGCCAGTGCAACGATCTTAGACTTTCTGGCGTAATAATAACAACAGCTAATATTTACAAAGCAATGTGGTGACCAACACTGTGCAAACACTCTAGAAACATCATCTCATTTAATTTTTATAATAATCCTAGTAAGAAGGTACTGTTATTACTCTCCACTTAACAGAAGAGGAAACTGGTCCTTGAAGAACTTATGTAACTTGTAGAAGATAGAGACAGCAAAAGGGGAAGTTGGGACTCAAATTCTAAACTGTCTGGCTGCAGGGTCAGTCCTCTTATGCTGTACTCTCTCACATACATGAGTTTATTGGATTTAGGAAGTGAAACTTGTGATGACCTTTGCCAGGTCAATTTTGATAGCATTTGGAGGGGCAGAAAGCATGGTTTAGTAGGTTGAGAAGCACACAAATTCAAGGAAGAAAATTAAGAAGATCAAGTCCAAACCTTAGTATCTCAATTTCTGGTTTTCTCCAACATAGCACAGGGAATGAAATGGACAGGAGGGGTGAGCCAAGCATAAAGAATTCCAAGGAAGAAGGCTCAGATTCTAGAATGGGTTGATTGTACCCCAGGGGAAGAAAGTTTGCTCAACTGAAAAACAGAAGAGTGTTGAATATGGTGTCTAAAACAGGAGTGGCACAAAATGTTACATTGTTCAGATATGGGAAAATTACATCAAATGGAGCCCATTGGGAGAGACACCACAGAAGAGGGGACATTTGAGTAGGGCATTGAAGAATGAACAGACGAAAAGGTAACTCCAGAATGGCCAGCAGTTGAACAAACCACAGAAACAAGAAAATTCAATATGTCTTAAAAGAAAGGGAAGCTAGAACATGTTTGCTAGAGTGCAGAGTTCAAGTATGAAGTTAGTGTAAGGAAACACTGAATGGGACCAGGTAGGAAAGTCTGAGCTAAGGCATCCAGCCTGTATTCAGGGCACAGAGGTAAACCACTGGGGATTTCTGTGCAGGGAGCAATGTGATCGAAGAACTTCCCCAAGGCAGCTCACCTGGCTGCCTGGGTCAGGGTGGAGTAGAAAGCTCTGTCAATGCAGCCAGTGCAATAGCCCAGATGTGAGGTCCAAGGTCTGAGCTGAAGTGATGGCAGGCAAACAGACAGAAAGGGGCACCCCAACAAATATTGTGAAAAGATAATCAACAGGATTCCATGACTGACAAGATGAAACCATCAGTGATGATTCAAAGGGTTCGAAAACTTCAAGAATGGCTGTACCATTAACAGAAATGGAAAGTCAGAACAAGGACATGTAGTTTTGTTTTCATTTCTTTTCATTATTGTATAAGTAAAAGAATTTGAGGGCCGGCTGAGTGGCTCAGTTGGTTAAGAGCTCGCTCAAGAGTTTGATCTCTGAGCAATAGTGGTTTGATTCCTGGCCCAAGCTGAGCAGCTGCTGAGCTGCCAACAGGTGGCAGGATGGCTCAGCTTAAAAAAAAAAAAAAAAAAGAATTTGGTGAAAAAATAAAAACCTGAAAACACAGATAAGATAAAAGAAAAAAAAAGTCCATAATCTCCCTGTTAACATTTCCTTTTGATATAACTGCTCAAGTTTTTTCTTTCTCTATACATATATATTTCCAATACTTTAATCACAAATTGGAGTTGTTCCATTTTTATAACTTTTTTTTACTTAACATATAGTGAACATCTTTCCACATCAATAATTGTAATTCAGCATCATTGTACTGATTACACAGAATCCTACCTTATGGGCTTATTACAATTTACTCTATCTGCTTCCTGATGTTCCTAGAATGTTTAAGCATTCTGCATGATTCCAATTTTTGCTATAATTAACATTGTTAAAGCTGAATATTTCTTTTCATCTTTAATTATTTCTTTGGTATAAATTCCTAAAAATATAATTTGAGGTCAAAGAAAATGTAGGATTTTCCCTAAGGCTTTTGAACCATATTGCCAAATTGTCCTCCAGAAAGAATAAACTATTTATACTCCCATCAGCAGTACAGGGGAGTTAAGAGAGAAGGGTTATTACTAGAGAGGAAATATGAGCAGTTTCAGATACGCAGATTTTAAAGCGTCTATGGAATACATCAATGGCAATGGCAAATAAATAGTTGGAAAGGAGGAAACTAGATTTTTTTCTAAGTCAGGTCCTCTTCCTGTTCCTCTTCTTTCTCTTCACCACCATTCCTCACCCCTCCCCTTCCGCTCTACCCCCTTCCCTTTTCTTCCTAAACAATTCAGTCCTAAAGTTTTTGGTGGGATTGAGCAAGGTAGGCATTCACAGTGTTGGAGGGGAGAAGCAGCAACCCAAGCCAGGGGCATCAGACGTCAACACAAGAGGGTGACCTGGACTCTCCAAAGATCTCAGAGCTCAAGTTGGGCAAAGAGGTCATCTGTGCAAGAGGGCAGCCTGGCACAGGTTGTCTGAGTCTCAGAGAGGTGAGGATGATCTCCATGAAGGGGTAGTTGGGTGGTTGCAGTGAGGAGAAATTGTTATCATATAGGACAATCAATCAAACAAGTAAATATATGGAGAATGATGAAAGCCAGGCTTTTTACTGGGTTACTGTATAAGTCTGGACTCACCAGAGAAATAGAATCTATAGCAGATATAAATATTGATGTAGATATAGATGATATAGCTATAAAGAGATTTATCATAAGGAATTGGCTCACATGGTCAGGGAGGCTGAGAAGTCCCAAAATCTGCGATTGGCAAGCAGAGGACCCAGGAGAGTCAGTGGTGTAATTTCAGTCTGAGTCTGAGTATAAAGGCAGGAGTAAACCAATGTCCCATTTTGAAGACAGTCAGGCAGAGACATGAATTCTCTTACTAAGTTTTTCTGTCATATTCAGGAATTCAGTGGATTCGGTGAGGTCCACATACATTGGAGAGGGCAATCTGCTTTACTCAGCCAACCAATTCAAATGTTTATCTCATCCAAATAATCCTCACAGACACACCCCGAATAATGTTTAATTAAATATCTTAGAACCAGTCGGGTTGGCACATAAAATTAACTATACTGAAGGAGAAATCTAGAATCAACCCTATGAATTGGAATTAGAAATATAAATGTGAACTGATGGCTATCAATATAGAGGGAAATATAGGTGTAAGTGTGTGTGTGTGTGTGTGTGTGTGTGTGTGTGTGTGTGTGTGTGTGTGTTACCTAGTTCTTCCGTCTAAAGGGCCTGGGAGCAATAATACCCCAATAGCAGTAAACTCATCTACCACACAGAGTTTGGTTTCTAAATACCATTTTTCACTAATAGGATCCAGGTTTCCTTAGGAAAATGGCTGACTCTAAAACTGAATTAAAAAGAAAGTAAAAGATGAGACTGACACAACTTTTTGTGACGGAAAATAAAGTATTTTTCAAAGAATGATGGAACGCATCAAAAGGAAACAAAAGCCAGCCTGACTAGTATCCAGATAAATAATGATAATAAATAATAGATTAAAATACATTAAAAAAATAGGAATCCATGAATCTATACTGATATAAACAAATTAATGAGTAAATTGAAAGCTTGATGACCCACAGGATATTTACAATCTCAAAGCAACTTCCCATGAAATATTCATTATTACAAAGAGGAAAGAAGTGACTTTGCAGTGGAGAAGTCTGAAAGAAACAATCTCAATCTAGTGATCAAAATTAACATCACCAGTAATGGAGCAAATTTAAATCATATGTCTTTTAGTAGTGAAATGAAAAGAATGCAGCAGTACTTCTGGAATATTCCCAGCAAAGATGTATAATTTAAATACAATCACGAGAAAACACCAGTTAGCCCGAACTGAGGACATTTTACAAAATGATTGAACTTGTCTTCAAAACTATCAAGATTATGAAGTATGATTTCCTTGATCATTAAATCAAGAAAAGGCCGAGGAACTCAGACTGAAGGAGATTAAGAAGCATGACTTATTCTTGACTAGATCCTATTGCTATAAAAACTTTATTGGGAAAATAAGTAAAACTCAAATGGGACTTGAGAATTAAATGGTAGTAATGCATCACTGTTAATTTCCTGGTTTTGATAATTGTATTTTGATTATGTATAAAGTGTTCTTTTTTGTAGAAAATACACAATAAAGTATTTGAAGTTGATGGTGTATCATGTCACTAACTTATTCTCAAATAGTCAAGTGTAAAAAAAAAGATTCTTTTTACTGTTCTTGCAACTTTTGTGCAAGTTTTAAGAAAAGGAGATGAGAGAGAGAGAGAGAGAGAGAGAGAGAGAGAAATGAAAAAGAGAAAGAGAAAGAGAAAGAGAAAGAGAAAGAGAACGAGAAAGAGAACGAGAGAGCGAGGCAGGAAGACCAGGGCCAGTATCACCCATATGAAATTGGTAACACTGAAGTTCATGGTATAAGCCATGCCGCTAAGTCCAGAAATGGCCTGACTCATCCTGCCCAGTCTCTAAGCCAATCCTAAATAAGACGGGGATGTATATACTAAGAGCCTAGTTTGACAGTATTGTCTTGGTTCCCCATTATTGTCCTCTAGTTTATATGCTCAGCCACAGCCTGCTTAACTAGAACCTGAAAAACCCTGTTGAGCTCTAGATAGGCCCCTAAACCCACTGAAAGACCTAAACTCTGCTCTCCAGAATTTCTGCCCACTGACAGAATTGGGTGAGACACCCTGAACCACAAAAATACCAGACTCTAAGTATCTTAAACCATCTGAAAATAGCCCCCCACCCACCGTATCTCCCCTTGAATGTCTCTACAGGTCCAGATCAAGCTTGAGCATGCCACAGCTTCCTACACCATCTTTTCCTGAGGTCCCAACAGTCTTCCTAGACAAGTCCCCTTCCCAGGCTAAAATGGAAGAAATGGATGTCACCCCGGGAGTAAAACTTAGAGAATGTACACAGAACAAGAAGAAGGCAAGCAAGGAAAGGGTGGGGAGGGAGAATTGATCTGGGCAGTAGTACACTGTACAAACCAAGAGAGGAGTTGCAGAGAGGGCAAGGGATAAGAAAGTACAATAAAAAAGTCTTCAGACTAGATCCTTGGGAGATCACTGGTGAGTTCGGAGAGAGCATCTTCCATGCAGTCTAGGGCAGAAGCCAAATGATGAGATGTTGAGTGTCAGAGGTTAAGGCAGCAAAAAGTTTTTCAAGAAAAGGCAGAGGTGAGATAGTTGTTGAAGATAAATAGTCAACAATTTGAGAGGTTTTAGGATATGGGGAACCTTCACCAGATTTGGTGGGTTTACATAAAAACTATGGACTGAAAATAAAAATATGTGACTGGGAGATGTGGTCATGGGATAGAATAAGAGAACAGGCAAAAAAAATTGACTTGGAAAGTAGAGACTGGGACCCAGAAAGGGAGTGGAGGGGGGAGGAAAGAATAAGTAAAGACAGTGATTCTGAGGCAAGGAAGAAGCTTGGTGACTGGCAGAGAGTGGAAGACTGGGAACCACAGGCCAGCTGTGGGGGTTTTAGTTAGGTGATCAACATGAAAGCTGTGATTAGTTATTCCACTAAACAGGCAGTGGGCCAAGGAAAGGCATGGTGCCTTATTTACATTTATGCCACCAGGGTGTGCAGCACAGTCTCTGAGGAGAATAACCAGAAACGAGGTCACTGAAGAACAGAATCCTAGCAGAGAAGATGAGAATGTGGAGAGGCTGGTAAAAGGAAACACTGTGACCCAGGAGAAAATCTTGTCCATGTGCCCAGGAAATACTGCCAAGAATATTTATAGCAGCATTACTCTTAATAGCATAATGGGAAACAACCAAATGCACATTGGCTGGGGCATGGTAAAAAAGTGGCTTGATCGTATAATGGAATACTATTCAGCAATAAAAATTAATTAACTATGGCTAAACACATTAATTCAGATGTCCCTGAAAAACATAAGACACAAAAAAATTACCCTGTGATACTATTCATATAAAGTTCATATGCACACAAAATTATAAAATATATTCATTTTACTAAACAGGCTTTCAAACAGTAATTAAAAGAAAGAGAATAATAACATATAATTCCCTTAGGGGGAGGAGACGGCCAACAAGGAGGGTACAAAGATGCTTCGTCATTTTGGCGATGTATTTTTTAAGTGTCCAGGGGTATTTATCTTGCTATATTTTATATTACATACATGTATATTTTATTTTTGTATGTGTGAAATATTTTATTAAAGAAGAAACAAACATTTAAAAAGGGGGACGTTCCCAAGGATTGTCATACCGGTCTCTCTCAGGGATCTTGGAAGAGCTCTGAAGATGAGATTATTTACTGTCTGTGCTTCTTTGTCAACCAGGGATCTAAAAATGCTCGTTTCACATTTTCCAACACTCTAAGTGACCCTGAAAAATGTCAGGAAGATTAGAAAACTATCTTTTTAACTGGCGGAATTTCAATCCGAATTCAGACTTCTTTCAGCAAATAGAAAGACAAATAAAAAAGTGAACATTGTGGACTCTAAAAGGAAACAGTTTCTGGAGAAAACAATCAGTCTCTTGAGCAGTAATTGCAAAGTGACACCAGGGGTGAAGGAACTGGGCAGCCCCACCTCTCTGAATGTGAGGCTTGGGAGAAGGCTGCAAAGGAAACCCTTCATGGGTACTATCCAGGTTCCAGCTGAGGTGAGGTTCCCGGACAAGTTTGGGACCACAGATTTGCTCACTCTAGAATCATGGGGTGTTTGACCTTGAAGAGATGGAGCATTAGCTGATGGTGCCTGGGTTTTTATAAAGACATAAAACCACTTCGGGGGCAACATGGAGATTTGCATAAATCCTGTATGCTTATTTTTCCAACTGAATTCATACAGGACTGAAATTTCCTATCTTCTTCCTCACTCCCTCTCCATCTCCAATGCTGAGCTCAATACAAAAGGTGAGTTAGCCAAGTGCAAGGGAAGGCAGAGCTAGTAGGACTCTAGAGATCACGAGGAAACTGACCACAGAGAGCCAGAGTCTAATCGAGACAGGTGGAGGAGGGGCCGTTTAAACAAGCTGCTGAGAAGTTACCCCCTAAGCTGCCAGAGGCATCAAGGCCCCATGCTTCACCATTGCCCTCCCCCGCACGTCTTCCTTTCATTGCCAAGATCATCCAGCAGTGAGGGGCCATCTGATAGTATCATACAACTGGAGACCCCATGATGGGGCTGAAGGTCACTGAAGACGCTAGACTTAAATGAATGATGAAACATGTGAGAAAGATCAGGATACAGGAAAACACCCTTCACAAATCCTTTTGATCCTGATTGCTCCATCTAGAAGAAGATTAAGTGTAAAAAACTGATCTGGAATGGGGTCCAGCCAAAATCTATATAGCTTGGGGGCTTTCTGGAAGGGCTGTGTTCTTTGAAAGGAAGGAAGCAGATTAGGAAATGCAGTGCTGGTAGAGGATCCTGGAAGGAGTGGGGATGGGCCAATTTAATCAACCAAGTGGGATATTCCAAATCTACCTGTAAAAGGATATCAGTGATTCCTATTACAGAGTGGGTGCCAATTCTTATGGTGCAGTTTGGTATCATTATAGTAGGGTATTGTCATATCATAGGTATGCTATAACAGGTGGGGTTTGTTTTTGAAGACAGTGAAGTTTGTGAGATGAGAGGGAGAAAAATTTAGGATTGCAAAGTACCAAGTGGTTTAAAGTTTTAGAGGCAGAAAGAACTATGCATGGCTTTGGCCATTTCACTGAATGACTCAATCTCAGTATCTCTCATCTGGTGAAAAGGGGATAATTATAGAATCTATGTAAAAGAATGATGTGAACCTTAAATGGGATGATGCATATAAAGTTCTTAGCATGATGCCTAGAACATATTAATTGTTCCATAAATGTTACTCATCATCGCCATGATCAGAATCACATCAATATTCACCTGGGTGAACAATAGAGTAGGTAGTGCTCTGGAAATCAAGAAGGTAACGTCAGCTATGAAAGGACTTGCTCATTTGATGGAACTCAGTAAGTTTACTGAGAGCTAATAGGGTTACCTACAAACTAACATTAGAAGGAGGGCTCTGGGGTCTGAATAATGAGTTACAAATGAAAGTTGATGTCCTCCTTTGAGTAGCAGGACAAGATGGATAGACAGCCCTTCAGAGCTGGGGAGAATGTGACATCGCGAAGAGATCAGTCATCCATTCTCCATTCAATAAATATTTATGAGCACCTACTCTATGCCAAGCTCTGTTCTTGGCAATAGGGTTAGGTGCTGAACAAACAAACAAAGCTCATGTCCCCATGAGCTTACTGAGCAAGAGGCAGGAGCTGAGAGAGGCAAGCATAGGCCTGAAAATGTGCCTGCAACCAGGAGTAGAGCATGGTTATCATGGGATGCGTGGGCATCTGCTATAGCTCTCCCCTGTGTCTATGAAAATCCTTTGGATGGAAAGTCTAGGAGCTACGTGGAAGGAAAAGTACATGAAGACTTTGGAGCCAGTCAGACCAGGGCTTGAGTCTTAGTTTAGCCTCGCTATGTGCCTAAGGTCTCTGAGCAGCAGTGTCATTGATTTTTAAAAAGCACAGTAATAATATATTGCTGAGTATTGCAAGGATGAAAAATGATACATCAAGCACTTAGTTTTAGGATTAATGTACGAATATAGTATGTGTTCAATAAAATAAAGCTACTTTTCTACTTATGCAATTTGTGTTTTTGGTCATTATTTCCTCATTTGTTTCTGTTATTTTTTAGTAATGTTCCTTTGAAAATATCACACTGTCTCAGCTGAGGAATAGAAAGGCATAGACGTTTGCCCAGGCTTTGGGGATGCAGGGAACCATGTGCCATGAGTGTTTGAGAGTTAGCATGTGCTGACATACACTGGAGCCATAATTAAAGTGTTCATTGGTGCAGACTTCAGAGAGGGCTTGCAGACATAATGTTCTACTTGGTCCTCAAGACTCAGCAGGAGGAGCTGTTTTGATCCCCATTAAACTTGTTGCACATAGGAACTGATGGCGAAGTATTGCCTTTGTTGTTGATGTTGTTTAGTAATTTGCTGTCCATGTTGTCAGCTTGTTGTTTGAGGTTTTTTTAATTGTGGTAAAATACACATAACATAAAATTTATCATCTTAACCATTTTTAAGTCTACAGTTCAGTGTTATTAAATACAGTCACATTGTGCAATTATTGCCTCTTTGAACCTCAAAGTCCCGTGACTGGTGGAAGCTGGACCCCAATGTCAGCACTCTCGCTGCACCCCTGAATCCTAATTCCTAGCCCCAGGGACTGCTCTGCATTCTGTTCTGCAACTTTGTGGTGTGTTTCTCTCAGCATAACAGAAAGTGGGTTTGGGCATGAGGTAAAGCTGAGGGCTGCTCTGCTCCTCACCTTTCATCTGGTGTAAGTTTGTGTGAAATTTAACATCTTTCACCTGCTTCTGACATGCATTTACCAGGATATGACTCAAATCAAGCCCCACTTGGCTGACATCTGCATTTCCAGTCCTGCCTGACTCAGCAGGGAAGCTAGTATCTGGCAGAGGGAGCAATGTTGGGTTGCTGTTCCTGGCGAAGAAAAGCAGGGTTTGCTGCCTAACATAGCAAAGGATGAGGCAGGGTTCCTAGTTCTTTTCCCAAGGCCTTTGCTAATGTTTTGTGGAAGTCACTTTGTGCTTAGCTATCTGTCAGGAATAGGAATAACAAAATCACTTTCTGTATAGTTCCTCAGTTGTGATTCATGCAACCCCAAGTACTTTCAGGTCCTCCAAATTCAAAACCTTTAAGAATGGTTAACCCTATTTTAGAAAGCTGATTTGATTTTTAATTATAACAATAGTTCATGTGGATTTAGGAAGTGCCAGCCATTTTCCTAGGCATGCAGGTTCTTAGATGACCCGAAAGATGGTTCTAGGGCCAGATTTTATCAGTACAGTGGAGAGATGTTGAGATCCCTGAGACTCTTTCCAGGCACCATCCCTGCTAAGTTCCTAAAAGGTGAGTTATACAGTGATGCCCTCAGGACAAATGGGTTCCTTAATATTGTTCCCATCCCTGTTTTGAGTTTTTGACCAACAAGTCTCCTAAATCTCTGGCCATGGGATGCCTATAGGATTCTGGGATGAAATCAGGGTCTCTCCCACCTTTGAGAAAATTTCAAGAAGGGGCTTTAGAAATACATCCTTGTGATTAGTTTTTCTATAGCTTTCCAGTTGTGAACTGTGTTGTCAGCTAAGAACACTTAAGACTTAAGACATTTCTGATTGTAACACAAATGTCTTCAGTTCAGGAGAATTTGACAAGTTCTGTAACTGTTCACTAAGTACTCACAGGTTATACAACATAAGCC
The DNA here is from genome assembly GCF_001890085.2 of Hipposideros armiger. Lineage (NCBI taxonomy): Eukaryota > Metazoa > Chordata > Mammalia > Chiroptera > Hipposideridae > Hipposideros > Hipposideros armiger. The sequence continues at coordinate 1,184,594 of NW_017731680.1, forward strand.
CAGAAAGGAGATATCATGCCTAACTTTTCTCCCCTCACATCAACAGATGGAAATGCTGTCACTGAATTCCACTCATTCCTGACATATTCTTTCTCTGGCTTCTTTGACAGACTCTACCCTGATTTTCATACCCAATTCAAGTACCCAGGTCTCATCTTGCTAAACATCTAATGAAGCTATAGCTTTTTTCCTGTTACCCCAGCCCTTTTGCTTTGGTCAAGGGTCCTTCACCAAGTGATTAAGTCAACCTCATGACAATACAGAGCCATAAGCCTTCACAAATATAACTAGATGTCTGTACAGACAGTACAGGTGGTCACAACTCAGAGAATGTGTCTTACTACTAAAGAGGACCACTGTGCTCAGTCCAAATACTACTTTATTATTGTATCATAGGGGAAATATGTCTAAATAGCAGCAATAGTAAGAAAAACTTTAAGGGTTTTAATTTCCTAAAAGTTTAACATAAGAATAAGGATACCAAAAAAAACCTAACATATTCTTAGGATATGGGACACAGAACACAGAAGCTACATCCTCTGTGCCTCTGTCTCTTTCCTAGTGTTGTTAGACCATACCTGGAATATGCCTTGATTCACTTCCAGACTTCACCCTCCAAGAGAGGTATTGACAATACGTAAGAATCATTGAAAAAAAAATAAGACACGTAACCTCAGTAAAGTGGATAATGGGGCAAAAGCCATGAAAGAGGTCTTAAAGACTTGTCACATAAATGAGAGCAGAAATGAGACTAATGGTTAGATATTAGATTTTTGTACCATAACAAAATAGTTTCTAACAGAAATGTCTGAAATTTCAAGTGGCTGTTCCTTGTCACTGGGTGTGTTTAAACAGTCACTAGATGAAAACTTGATATATACACTGTAAAGACAATCCTTATGTTGGAAGGTAGGTCTAACTAAATGAGATCTAAGCTCTAAACTAACTCATAGATTTCCCCCCATTTTATGGATAAATGGAGAGGTATCCTGTCTTACTCATAACATAGTTCCTAGAGTAGGAAGTAACATTTTCAAAATGGTGGCTCTAGGAAAACAAAATTTCTTGGCATGACTAGGTGGCATAAAGTGGATGAAGATGGGGATAGGTTGGAGTGGAGTTACTAATGGGAGAGAGAAGAAGATACATTAGATGGGGAGGAAATTACTAAGCATGCAGATGGAATGTAGTTCCCAAGAGTTTCAAGTCTTGATGATCTGGAGAGGGACTTTATGGGAAAACTCTCCCCAATAAAATGAGAAGACAAGCCTCATGGAGGAATTTATTGCTCATAAACCAAACCCTGGCAACGTAACCATGGAGAGCTGGGATTAACCTAAGGTCCCCTCAGGCCTGCTATCACATGTCATGGTCATTTGTTGGTTATTTTTGTCACTGAATCACAGACAGAGTGATTAGTAGCCTCCCTGAAACACCCTTCAGCCCCACGTTTAAAAGGATTCCCTTTGTCTCTTATCTTCTCTGTGACCACCAACCAAACAAGAATGAAGAAACAGACCACCATGGAATACCAAGATTCTGAAGACTGTCACTGCAGCTTGTCATCAACTAAGAAGAAGACAGAGGATGGGGTTTATGTCCTGTGCCTGGGTTTTGCATGACACATCCCTAATGGTTAAGCCAAGACTAACTAAGCCATCTTACTCAACAAAAGGAATCCTCTTGCAAAACCAAGATATGGTTTAAGAATTGGTCCTTCCTCCATTGATGTTAAACCGCTAACCCTACCCTAAGCTTACATCTTACTCTACAGTTTTGGGAGGGATGCTTTCACTATGCTCAATTCATGATTTCACACCTTAGAATCACAAATCAAGAGGCAGTGTTGTATAGTAGTTAAAAGAGTGCTGGGCCTGGAGTTACACTACCTAGGTTTGAAATCTCTCTCTGTCATTTGCTGTTGACCTTAAACAAGATACTTAATTTTTCTATGCCTCCACTGTTTCATCTATAAAAGAAAAAGAATAATCGTTCTTACCTCATAAGACTGTTGTGAAAATTAAACGATATAATATTCGTTCAATGCCTGGAACATAGGAAGTACCAAAAATATATCAGCTATTATCACATTATTTTAGAATTTGAAAGACAGAGAATGACACATAGACCAACTCTGTGCACAGTGCTTGATTGCAAGGATGGGTGGGTCATTTGTTCCTTTGGTTGAGTAAAAGGCTTTTCTTGGGTCTCATTTTTTGGGAACCAGGCATGCCTTAATTTACGGCATAGTAAAATCTATTATTATTGCCTGCTGATTTTATAAGAGAAATTCATCTTCATTTTATGTTGATTTTATTTGGTAATAATTGTTTAGAAAGCCTTTAGTTTAATGTTCTTTACCCCGTCACCTCTGGCAAGTTAAGTGGAAAAAGGCAGACTCAACAGCTAGAAGTGAAACTTTGAACTTCTGCAGACAAGGACATGGGAGCCGGAGAGGTAGGGCCAAATGTCCAAAGGCCCACACTTAGTGACAGAGCAGAATGAAAAGTTGGTCTAGTCTTATATTATTCTAATAAAAATATTTATTAGAATATCCTAATATCCTAGTGGGTGTGAAGTGATATCTCATTGTTGTTTTGATTTTCATATCCCTAATAACCAATGATGTTAAGAATTTTTTCTTGTAATTATTGGCTATTTGTATATTTTCTTTAGAAAAATGCCTATTCAAATCCTTTGTCCATATTTAATTGAGGTAATTGTCTTTTTATTTTTAAGTTTTGTCTTTCTTTTTATTCTGCATACTAGATCCTTATCAGATATATGATTTGCAAATATATTCTCCCATTCTGTGTTTTCACTTTCTTGTGTCTTTATTTTTTTTATTTTTTTTATTTTAAAGATTTTTATTGGGGAATTGGAGGATGGGAACAGTGCTGGGGAATTGGGGGAAGGGGAACAGGCAAGTTGCTGTCCTTTTGTTCTTCAGTCTAGTTGTGGAGGACGTTGCTTCACTG
>NW_017731680.1:1188541-1247552 GCF_001890085.2 Hipposideros armiger
GCCGTCGCCAGCGACTCACAGCAGCCCAGCTCCAGGTTGAGCTGTTGTTCAGCATCTTAGCTGTAGAGGGCAGCGTCACTCGCCCTCATATGTGGGATCCGAACCAGGGCCCTCTGCATCCCAAGCGAGTTCTTAACCATCGCGCCACTCGGCCAGCCCACTGTAACTTAGTTTTGAAATTGAGACATGTGAATACTTCAACTTTGCTTTTCTTTTTCAAGATTGTCTGGGCTGTTCTGGGTTCCTTGCATTTACATAGGAATTTTAGGAATAATTTGTCAATTTCTGCAAAAAAAAAAAATGACAGCTGAGATTTTGGTAGGGATTTTATTGAATCTGTAGACCAATTTGGGGAGTGTTGCCACCCAAGCAATATTAAGTCTTCCAATCCATGAACACAAGATATCTTTCCATTTACTTAGGTGTCATTTAATTTCTTTCAACAATCTCTTATAGTTTTCAATGTACAAGTCTTACACTTCATTTGTTAAACTTATTCCTAAGTATTTTATTCTTTTTGATGATTCTGTAAAATGGAATCTTTTTTTCTTACCTTCATTTTTGGACGATTCTTTGCTAGAGTACAAAAATGTAATAGATTTCTGTGTTTTCATCTTGTATCCTACAACCTTACTGAACTCATTTATGAGCTCTAATAGTTTTTTTGTGTGCATACTTTAGCATTATCTGTATACAAAATCATATCATCTATAAATACAGATAGTTTTACCCTTTTCTTTCCAATATGAATGCCTTTTCAAGTCTTATTTCCTACCATGCAATGAAACATTTTATCCCTCTATAAACTAATTTCAGGCTTCAAGGATGTATGCTCCAAAAGGGCAAGAATTTGTTTTGTTTCCTGTCATAGACCTAACATCTGGACTCATTTCTGGTACTTAAGACTTCTTCAATAAATATTTGTTGAATAAATGAAACAAGAAGTAGATGGGACAATTCAGTCCAGGGCTTTTCCCCACACCTTGAAATCACACCAGCAGGGTGTCTCTTATTCGATCCCTTACAAAGATTCACTTATAATGCCTACCCAGTTCCAGGTAATTAGTTAGCATTCAATAAATATTTGTTTAATGGGTAAATGAATAAATAAATATGGTAAGGCCTGATATATGGGAATGTGTGAGTAAGACCACATGGTCCCGTCTGGTGTAGGAAACACCATTTGTTGAATAGTTTATTACACCATCAATTTCAATGCAGTGTATGGTAAATAATGTCCCCTAAGATCATAGTGACAGTAAAACTTTGTCACTGAAATTCCAACAATTCTACAGTGGTCACTAAAGCTTGCTCTCACAAAATTATACTAGTATGTAATTCCTCTTACTTATATCATATCAATGGTAATTCAAAGAGTTTGTTGGGGCCAAGCAAAAGATGGCAAGCCACTAGACTGGCCACCATGGCCTAATCTGCTGACCCTGCCGCCTTGCTTCTTCCACTTTGACTCTCACCCAGGAAATACTTCAGGTATATCTGAAAATTCAGTGAAAATACTTGGCATGAACACCATGTGAAAAGTCAATGAGGAGCAATAGGGTTGCCGGTTCAATTCTCGGCCAGAGCTCAGCTGCCGCTGAGCTGTCAACATGTGGCAAGATGGCTCAGCTAAAAAGAAAAAAAAAAAGCCAATGAGGACCAGGAGGGCCTGGGCACAGTAGGATGGGAGGGAGCCTTTTCTCATGCTCCTGCTCATTCTCTTTTCTTTATTTTTTTTCCAAGCTGAGCCCTCCTGCCACCTGTTGGCAGCTCAGCAGCTGCTCAGCTCAGGCCGGGACTCGAACTGCTGTTGCTCAGAGCTCAAACTCTTGAGCGAGCTCTTAACCAACTGAGCCACTCGGCCGGCCCTCATTCTCTTTTCTTTATAGAGAACTTTATTGTTCCTGTTGTCTCAACCCCACAATACCAGGCTCTCTATATGTTACAAATTGAAATCTATACTCAACAAAGATGCATTTAATTCTATTTTACTCAGGCAATTATTATCTAAATAATTCCATTGCTATTGGAAACATCTAAAATTTTTAATGACCATGAAGAAGAGTTATAGCTATTATAGACTTGCTAATCCTCAGTAAATATGTTTTTAATCAGGTTAGCATTTTATATATAATAACCGTCTTATTAATTCTGGGATGGATTTTGTAGCCTTGATGGAAAGCACTGCAGTTGATTTGTTTTCCCTGGGGCTCTTTAAGTTACACTTTAAGATTGGAGATTAAAACAGGAATTTTCCACCCTTCAGAAAACAAGACCCAGGAATAAGATTGAGTACAGACAGCAGTGACAAGAAAAAGCAGGCAGCTTAGAGTAGTAGGGAAAAGTCTGGACTAAGCATCAGGAGACCATGATCTACATCTGCTTCTACTTCTAATTAGCTCTGTGGCTCTGGCCAAGTCACTTAACCTTTCTTAGCCACAGTTTCCTCATTTGTCAAACGGGGATAATCATACCTAACCTGGCCTCACATTTTTGTGGTGGGGAATCTGAAATGTGAGTGAATGAGAAAATGCTGTAAAAATCACGCAGCACGACAGTGTGGAGTCTAGGGATTCCAGGCTCAGCTCTGCACTTATTAGCAGAACCAACCACCTTGGGCACACCATTTAATCCTCTGACCCCCAGTTTCTTCATTTGTACAATGTAAACAATAGTAGTAGTAGCACTACTAGTACTAGTAGTAGTAGTAGTAATAGTAGTAATAGTAGTAGTAATGCCTGTTTTTTTAAAGATTTGTCAAATTTAGTGAGATGATGTATATGAGCCTTCACACAAGACCTAGTGTATAATAACCATAAAAACTATTTTTTCCCATACTTTGCTAAGATGGAATCCAAGACATTTGGGAAACTTCGGAATCATGGAGTATCTTGTTTTGTGACAGAGAAACAGGCTTGCTATAGCAGAGACACTATCATCACTTTTGTTTTCCTTATTCCCGAGGCCCATTCCCCTGCTGTTGCACCCTTTCCACCAGTCCTTGGTTGAGAGCCCTTTTTAAAAGTTCCAATTAAAATTGTTAGCGTGATAGGCTGGCTGGGAGGGATGTCATCACACTAACGAATACAGAAGGATGCTGCATTTGAGAGCTGCTTACAGTTCTTCCAGAAAGGCAGGAGGGAACTGGAGATTTGGGCCAGCAGAAAATTCCTTAGTGGTCAGTATCTTTCCAAAGAAGCCTAGAAGTGACTTTCATTCCTAAGCAGGTAGCTATTTACTATCATCTCTGGGTAAAATGTGACTCCTTTGGACAAAGTGAAGCCTACTAATGGACAAACCCTGGAATCATGGCTCTTCATACCTTCCCAGAGTCTTCAAAACTCACAGTAAACCTTGAAACAATCCACCTCACCAAGCTCCCCATACTGAGTAAAGACGTACAAAGAGTATGTGCACAGAAACACAGACCCAGCAAAAGACCAGCATGATGAAACATTAACAGCCAGAGCGCAGGCCAGCACTCCAGGCTTATTGTATTATGCTTTTAGTTCTCTTGACCAAACGGGGCCCCTGCCTGGGGCCATCCCTCCCCTCCCTCACCCCCCAACACACACACACACACACACACACACACACACACTCCTCTAGGGACAAGCAGAAGAGAGATTAGCTGCATGAACCAGGCAGGCTTGTAAAACAGCTGAAGAATTAAATATTCAAGAATGTTTTGGCCAAGCTGCTGACCCATTTCCCGCCCTGCAAAACCCAGGGATGGAGAAAGACGTAGAAAGAAAAATAAAGAACCAGGGGAAACAAAACCAAATTATTAAGTTCTTTCTATTAAATAAATAAGCTTCATCTGACAGGCCCTCCCCTGGAGCCCTGGGGTGCCATCAGTCCTGGGAAATTACTTGAGAACACACACACACACACACACACACACACACACACACGTCTCCTTGGTCTTGACTGGAGTGAGAGAGACCACTTAGTGAATTCCCTGCACTCTAGTCAGATTCCAGTAGAAACTGGAATGTAGATGGAGGAAGGGGGTGAGGGGGTGAGCAGCACATTGATATTGATTAGAGTATGGAACTGGAATCAGTAAATTTCACTTTGGGTTACAGCCTTAACACATCTGCTTTTAATGTGATAACACCCAGATCTAAATGTCAAGACCCAAATCTCCAGCCCCCCCAACGCAAACACAGCATCTCCTCCTTCAGTTCCCACTTATATTCACTCATCTTTCTGCATTCCTTAATCTGATGTTATCCTCCCATCATTAACGATCAGCTATCAAGCTAAAAATTTCTGTCATCCTCTTTTCCTTCCATCTTTTTCATCCTCCAGATCTATTTGGCTACCGACTCCTGTCCATTCTACTTAGGCATATCTTCCAAATCAGGTCCACCTCCTGCCAATCCGTGATGATCAGATTAATTCAAAACCATATCAGGATTTATCTTAAGTATCAATCCTCTTATTAGGGTTTCGAGTATACTATCAGTCTTTCATACTCCATGCCGTCTGCCACAGTATCATAGATGTTATTGTACTAAAGGAACAAATTAAATCAAGTCATTTCCTGATTAAAGACCTCCACCGACTCAATGTTGCCTTAATAGTATACCCCTGGCCCTCCACAATCTGACCTCTAGCGTCTCCTGTGGCCATAACTCCCACCCCTCCTGGCCAAGGACCCTCAAGCCACAACGTGCTCTATCATTGCCAACCCTCTCCATCCTCTTTCATGGATTCTTGGCTTGTTTTGTTCTCCCCTTGCCTGGAATGTCCTTGTTTCATCTCTGCCCAGTGGCCCTTCCCTCATCTTTCAAAACCCAGTTCTAAAACTTTCAGTGAAGGCTTCCCTGACTCCGCAAGATAAATTTAACCCCTTCCTCCCCACTTTGTTCGTATCACTATTACAGCACTTATCGTGGGTTGTAATTATTTCTAAGTCTGTCCCATTAAAGTAAAGTTTCCTCAAGTCTATTCCTCTTGCTTTATTCACATTTGCTTCAGCACGTGGCCTTTATAGGCACTTCTTAAGTGCTTAACTAAATGAACAAGAGGGAAAATTAATGATGACTATGCAAGTCAGCAATGTGGACTTGGATAAACAAGTACCCTCTGTGGGTCTCAAACTGTTCAATGAAGGGGTTGAGTGAATGAGCTTAAAATTCCCTTTTAGCCCTGACATTATAGGATTTTATGAGTTTTAGCTAAGAGATACTGGGTGACTGGACTCTTCTGTGTGATAATTAAAGCAGAGAGTTGTAAATAGGTAGAGCCATCAAGAGCCTTCTGTAAGCCCGGAGGTGCAGGTGCACTCACTCGAGAGCCGACAGGTTTATGCAGAGGTAAGCCAGATGTTTTAATTAAGAACACAGCAATGTACAGTATCCAATGTTATATTATAACTTGCAACTGGATATCCCTGCAGAAATACAGCCTCAATCCTTCAGAGGAAATATGATGGAAGGGGCCAGGAAGAAATAGAAACTGCCTAAAAGTAGGTGGAAGGTAGGCAATGGAAGTAAGCATGGGTGAACAGTCATGGAGTTTCTGCAACACAAAAGCCATCCTTACCCCACCTTATCTTCCAGAACATCTCAACACAGACATAAACCTTTCAGTTTAGCCAGGCTGTTCTACTCACTCAGCCCTAGGGACCTGTGTTAACACAATCCAGTGCCCATGCTCCTGTTCATTCTATTTCTCTTGCCTGGAAAGCCTCTGTGGCCCCTCTCTGCCCATATATACAAATACTACACATTCTTAATGTCTACTCTATCATCTGCTCCTTAACCACTCCAATCCAAAGTGGTCTTTCTTCCTTTTCTGAAACCCTATAGCAGTTTGATTGTCTGGCTTGACCAGCCTAGTTACTGCTATCTAGTTTAACACACTGCCTAACAAATACAAGACACTCAGTAAACGTTTTTCTAGATTAATGACTGAGTATATTAAGAGCTAAGTAGAACCTATAGAGATGAAACTCCCTACCCTTAGGAGAACTCACAGTGTAGTAGAGGAATCAGATCAGTGACGTAATAGCTGTTAAGAGGAGTATTCACAGAAATATACCAAACTACAAGGTTGTTAGTTTTAGTGTTTGGTATTAGTTTGGTTTGGGGGTTTGGGAGTAAGCTTCACTATGCACCTGTGTCTTCTCCCCAAACACTCTGCAAGATCCTTATGGACAGACACCAAGTTCCTTCTTTCCTCCAAGATACCCACCACAATATCTTGCACATAAACACAAAGTATGTATTTATCAATTGACTTTCTGTATAAAGTCATTATTACTTAAAAGAGAAAAACTGCAGAAAAAGTGAGCGGAGAAGAATGTGTCTTAGAAGAGGCTTTACCTAAACTAGGACAACTTCGAAGCTTGATTAAGGCTGAAAGGGAAAAAAATGGAAGAAGAAAACTGAGAAGAAAGAAGCAAATAAAATAACGTGATTCCCGGGCTGGCCAAGTGGTGCGTTGGTTAGGAGTTGGCTTGGGATGCCAGCTCTGAGCAGCAGGGCCCTGGTTCAGATCCCACAAGCAGGCCAGTGATGCTGCGCCCTCTACAGCTAAGATGGTGAACAACAGCTCGACCTGTAACTGGGCTGCTGTGAGTCACCTGCGAAGGCGTAGGCTGCAGCCTCTGCTGCAGTGGGCTGCCGTGCTACCATGAGTGGCTGGCAGCCAGCGTGAGTGGCTGGCAGCCCTGAGAGCTGCCAAGAGCCGCTGTGAGTGGCCATCCAGTGGCCGGCGACCAATCTGCCTCACCTGGGGAGAGCACAATGATAATACCAACATGGGCCAGTGAAGCGAGGTCTTCCACAACTAGACTGAAGAACAAAAGGACAGCAACTTGTCTGTTCCCCTTCCCAGATTCCCCAACGCTGTTCCCCTCCCCCAACTCCCCAATAAAATCTTTAAATACATACATACATACATACATAACGTGGTTCCCAAGAGCAAACTGGAAAGGGGAATTGGGGGAGGACAAATAATAGTTTCAAATAAATGCTGAGGTGTAGTTAAAAACAAAAACAATGTCGTTGGCATCAGGTCACATAGTACTAGACATATAATGCATTTTGTTTCAGACAGAGTCATTTTTCTATGTGAGGAAGACTGTAATGGGAACCAAAGCAAGTTTTGTCAGAAAATACTCATTTAGTCACTAGGAGGAGGTGAAGCCTTCAGAAGAAAGGAGCCTAATCATTTTCTTCTTTTAACGATGTAAAAGCTGGAATGAAAACATACATGTATATCCAGAGATGTTTGAGAATGAAAATGAGGCTACCTGAAACAAGGAAATGAGTTCCTATTGCTTGGTGCAGGAATTTTGTAAAGTGGGGAGGGAAGGAATAAGAGAAAGGAGGAGGACAAGAGGAAGGAGGAAAGCATAGAGAGAGAGAACGTCTACCCTCCAACCTGGCTGCAAGATTCAGTATCTTCTGTTTCTCCTCACTTGTTTCCATAGCTCTGCTCTTAGACACTCAGCAAAGATACTACCCAATTTACCACAGTGAAATTTACGAAAAACAGAATTATGTAGATTATAAAATCTAAAGGAAGAATCTCAAAAATCTTAATAGTCATTGGGTTAATGGCCTTCTATCTATTTTCTTCACTCTGTGGAAAATAATATGCCTTGTTTTAATGAGATTAACTTGTCATATGCCTTGACAAGTCTGGCATTAGGGAACGCACCATATCCCAGCATGGATTAATGCTCTCTTCCTGTGAAACCCATGAGACGTTTTTCTTTAGACGGAAAACAAACTATTCTATCTTCACTACTTGTCTGGGACATGAGCAGAGGTATCTTTATAACAGTGCGGAGAGAGGCAAATAATAAGGGCCAAGGTTTTCTTTCTGCCAAAACTTTTAAACTCAGGAAGATTGATTAAAGTGAAAATCAGAGGCGGACTAGAGAAGGGGAAGGAAATCAGGAAAACGCCAGCATTATGTGTGGTAAAAGGAAGGCAGCACCCCTAATCACTTTGCCTCGATAATGGTGAAAACACTGTGCCGGGCTAAGAACGGATGCTTATTGTATATCTGTCAGATAAGCAGATGGATGGATGGATGGATGGATGGATGGATGGATGGATGGATATGAGGAATGAATAGGATGATGGAATGATAATATATGGGAATTATACCTCTATGCCCTAAGTGAGCCCTAAGGCACTAACCAGGCTTCTGGTCATAGGGATAAATGTTAAAGGAATTATTTCAAATAACTTCTTACTGTGATACAAGGAATGGCAGTATTTTAGTTACCTTTAGATGTTCATTTTTTAATGGATATGGATATATATATATATATATATATATATATATTGCCATAAAAATGTTTATTACCTTTGACTTAGTAATCCCACTTGTAAAAATTATCCTAATTTTTTTCTCAAAAGAAGAAAGTTGTTTGTACAAAGGTGGTTTTGAAGCATAATCTATAAAGCATAACAATTGCAGAAACCAACAAATATTAATGTAAATTACTTCAATTTGATAGACAGACAGACACAAAATGATAACAAAAATTATGAAACAACATGGAAGAATGTTTACAGTAAGAGAAAATTCAACATGATATGTATATATACGGAAGTATGTACAAATTTTGTAAGTAGAAAATGTAAATAGTGTGACTTAAATTATCACTATGTAGAGGTATATTTGCATGTCAAGAGGTTGGAAAAAATCACCAAAAATGACAACCATATTTATGTTAAGATTGTAGCATTCTGGATGAATTATGTTTTTTAATTTAAAATATTGTAAGAAATAGACTTGAAGCACTTATTTTCTCTTAATGTAAGTATAGTAATATTTTCAAAGGAAATAAAAATAAGAAATAAAATTTAAGTGATTATCAGTGTTGTAGAGTTTCAGCTTCACCTCCATCCAGAACAATCCAAAACCCATACCTTGGCCCTGAGCTCTCTTTCTAACCTGATGTGCATTTGTAGCTGGCAGTTGGATCTTCTCACTTCAATGATTCACCAGCACCTCAAACTCAACTTGTCCAAAAATCTCCTCCCCTACCCTCCTTGGCTTCTCATCTCTGTTAATATCAGCCAAATCACCCAGGTTCAAAACCTCAGAATCACCTTCAGCTACTCCTGGTCTCTCCCTGCATCGTCTCCTGCACCCAGTCCCTCCTCTCCATCCTCACTACACTTAATTCCTTCTCATGTGCACTGCTGCACAGCCTCCTAATGACCCCCATCTCCAGACCGTAAGGACCACATACTAGTTATCTTTCTAGAACATAGTTCTGATCATGTCCCTCTAGCACATGATAATCCATAGTGACCATTATTTGCCTAAAAACAGTTCAAACTCTTTACATGACCTTACGTGACCCCCACGATCTGGCTCCTACATGCCTTCATTGTGTTACCTTCTCCCTCACATGCCCTCTCGTCTGGTCCACCTGAGAGATTCACTGTTTCCATGACTGCTCACCTCTGGGCCTTTGCTCACTGGATTATTCCCTGCTTAGAATGCCCTTCCTCTGAACCATGCTTGTAAAAAACAAAACTATGGAAAGCAACAAATAAAATCAGCTGCCTGCCCCTCAAAGGCCAATTCAAATCTGACTTCCTCCATGAAAACTGCAGATCCAGAATCCATCATTTCCTGTGTTCCAGCCAAAGTGCTGTGCCACTCTTTAGAGTACTTAGCACTGTTTTTATAATAATGCTTTGGGTATGTCTAATCCTCAATACTAGATTTGGAGCTCGTCTGGGGTCCTGGTCACCTTTGTCTCTGCTGTGTCTCCCATGCTAAACAGAGCCCTGGCCCATAACCAATGTGCTATAAAAAATTCTTTTTTGAAGGACCAAGGTTGGTCTGGAGTGAGGTTTCCTTTGCCTAGGTTCTTGAGAGCTGCTTCTTCTAGGTTGGAATAATTCAGTTTTGCCTCTACCAAGACTCTTTACCTCCAAAACTACAAACGGGAAATCCGTGGGGAGGAAAAACTGCAGTTAATAGCAAAGCGAGCTCTCAGCCCAAACCACCAACTGCCTTGTTAAAATTAACAAGCAGCAAAGTGAAACATGTGGCTTCAGAGTTGGGTTTCTCATTGTTGTTCTACACACAGCGTGCGCACGCGCGCGCGCGCGCACACACACACACACACACACACACACACACACACACACACACACACACTGAGAAATATGCAGTATATCTTTCCTAGGAATAACCTGGCTTTAATGAGTGGCTGGATGAACACATGGAAGGTGAGAGGCAGGAAGAAGTCTGGGTTCTGGAGCACAGAATTGAAATGGATGTTCTTTAAAACCCAAAGGAGCAGAATGGGGTGTTACAGTGTGACCCAACCATGCCAGAGGTTGTCAAAGCCCTAGAAAATAAATCAAAGCCTCACAACCAGGGCCATTCAGAGACAGCACAGCTTAGACAAATCACACTCTATCTCCTCCTCTCTCCTTGATATGTGTTCAAATTCCAACCAGGTGTTTAGCATAGCAGTTAAAAATGGGGACTGTGGACTCTCTGAGACCTGTGTGGGCATTTTCAGTCTTTCACTTCCAGCAGGTGTGTCTCTGTGTCTCAGGGCCTCTGTGGTACTTTGAGCATAGAGTAATAGCACTTGATTCATAGGCTTCTTAGACTTAAATGAGATAATGTATATAATTTGTACAGAGAATATCTAAATTCTCAATTTATATTAGGGTTTTTTTTCTTTTTAATGTGCCAGACACCACTAAGTGAAATTTAAATTGTTATGGGTCTTACTTACTGAAATTTGCTTCAAGCCCTTAAAGGGGAGAAGATAGTAGGCTTTGGCACAAGCAGGACAAGCATGGGTGGGCCCAGTACAGTGCTGTGAACCGCCTGGGGGCGGGGGTTGCATTCACACAAGGGCCCCCACCTCTTTCTCTACCTATTTTGCTTCCTGGGAAACTTGACTTGCCTCAATCCCAAGGCAACTCCTATCTATCAAAGCAGGGCTAGCTCCAGAAAAAGTCATTGACAAATTCCTGTGCTATAGCATTCAAAACTGAAAACAGAACAATTCTCCCCAGCTTAGGCCTGTGAACACTTTCAAACTGCATTCAGCAAGCAAAACTCCACTTCCCCAGTGATGTTTGCACAGTCCCCAGACACGTCCCCAGGATTTCCATTTACCCTCTTCCTCACCATCCCCTCTGTCATTTCTTGTGTACATCTTTGGCCTTCAGTCAAAATCAGTGGGATGCTGTAAATATTTAACAACCTCCTCTGGCAGGAGGAGGGAGCCTAGGTTTGTAGTATATGCCATTTTTGATGGTGTAAATACTCTCACCACGCAGCTGAAAAGACATGTGCTCAGTTGGGTCTTGTGATCTAGCGTGAGCTGGCACCATACCCCTGGGACCCTCACAATCGTCCTGAAGTCCTTTCTCCAGAGGAGATATATTAATTGGCCTTAGTCTTCCTACGTCCTTCATTTCTTTCAGGCCATTTGAAAAGGATTCATCCTTGGACGGTGAGGCCTAGGGTCAAGGAAGCTAAGTCGGTAAGAGTGTCCAGGGCTGCCACATATGGCCATTCAAGCCATCTAGGGCAAGACTCCACCAGGCACCATTGACTTTAATGTGAATGATGACTCTGAGATTTGTGCAAAATGAGCACTCTGGGTGCGTATCTTCACTGGAATGATAAGGCCCTCCTGGGTTAAGGGCAGGGGTGAAATGGCCAGGCTACCCAATATCCCCATTTCCAGCTAAATTCTCAGCCTCAGCAACTTCTCCAGCTGGTGAAATATCTAAGCCTTCCCTCAGCAAAGTGACTGAACATGGTGCTGCCTGAGGGCCTCAGAGGTCATATTTATACTCTTTTCTGCAAAGAAGCAGTTAGACACCCACCCAATGAGTTGCTTCTCTTCCCTCCTATTGAATCAATTCATTTATTAATTTATTCGACAAACGCTTAGAGAAATTCTCCTAGGTCCCAGGCGTTGGGCTAGACACTGGAAATGCACTGAACAGAACAAGAAGTTTACAACATAGAAGAAGGTGACACAGACCTGCAAACCAGCAAGTGCCTGTTATTTACAGAGGTTTGCACACACCAAGAAAGGAGCATCACTACACATAAATTTCTATTTGCTTAATATAATAGCTACCATGTATTGAGAGCTTACTATGGGCCAGGCCCTTGCTAATCATTTCCTGGATATTATTTAATCATTACAGCAAACTTATAAAGCAGATATTATTTTCCCCCACTTATGTATGAGGACTTAGAGACTTGGAGACCCCAAAGAATTGGCCCAAGGTCACATGGCTAAGGAGCATAGAGGTGGTCTGGCTACACAGTATTTGCTGTTAACCTCTGGGCTGCACCAACTTCCTGAATCTCTTGGAAGTTAGTGGTGGTAGCTGGTCTCTGGGTCAGTTGAGGGCCAAATCTTTCTCTGCTTCCTCTGGGGGCTGCTCAGCTTCAAACTAGTCAGATGGGACCCAGGGGAAGAGGTGGTCCAACTACCCAAGGAATATGTGATGTCTTACATGAGGCAAAGCAACCACCCAGGCCACTGCAAGTCACCCCACCCTCTGGAGCCCACTCCAGATGTTTCCTTGGAAATTCTGACTTTGTGGTCATAAATAGTAGTTGAGTACTATTTCTGGAAGCACACATGACCACCAGAAGAGGTTTTGTTTTCTTATTCTTAATAGGTTCTTGTTTTTAAAATGGAAAACCTGGAGAAGTCAACAGAGAAGAGACAAGGTTTTAAGTTGAGGGGAGCAGGGCAAAAAGGAGGGGGAGATTTCACTCCTAGAAAATTGTTCTTGACTGCCAAGCCAGATCCTCCAGGATGAGGCAAAAGATGGAATTTAGGGACACAATACTCTCGGAAAATCTCAAGGGACTCCAACTAGCTTGGTTCCAAGGATGCCTAGCAGTCCATCACCCATGCCAGCTCCGGATCCAGTGAAGTTCTCTTATTTCCAATTTGGCCTTTTGAAGCCCTATAGAAATCCAGCTCGCTTGTTTCTCTTCTGGGTTGTGTAGAGAGCTTAGAGAAGGCAGCCAATCTCATTCCCCTCGGGTAACAGAAGAGGATTCAAGAAACAGCGAGGGAGGATCTCTCAACTTTCTTTGAGGTCAGAAAACATGCCCTTGTCTGTGTCAGGCTTTGGAAAATAAGAGCACTAATTTCCTTGTGCTTTGCTTTCTAGAGCCAATCTAAAGAAATCCAGGCAAAGGATCCAGGGCCTGAAGTAAACACACACACAAAAAGAAGTTATTAAGAAGAGAGTTCGTGTGTCATAGCAGTTGGAAAAATCAGGACATAAAACAGTTTCTTCAATGTCTGTCTGATTGCACAAAGTAACAAAAAGCTTTGGACCTCTTTTTTCATTGCTTCTACTGACCTTGGAATTTCAGGTATCCTGGAAATCCTATCCCACCGTAAATACATTGTAGGCCCAAGAGAGTATTTTTCTGAACACAGAGACATGGGAAATAAATGCTAGTGGCTCTGAGAAAATGTGGTGAGTGTCAAGACAAAATTCAAGGTGGACTTGCGCAGTGGAGAAAATTCGAAAACTTTTCATGCTGGCAATGCTTCTGATTAAACAGTACCCACACCACAACATCCGACAATTCCTGTGGTCCATAGGCTGTGGTTTCTTAGAGGGGGCCGTCAGGCCCTGAGCCAGCCAGATTGTGGAAGAGAGTTCCTCCTGGCAGTGTATTTGCAGGCTGCACAGACCCTGAGCTCTGCAGCCAAAAGCCATGTAGGGACATGGCAAATCCAAACCTCTTGGCCCCTATTGGAAGCCATAGCTCACATCTGGGACTCAGGGAAGACTGCCATTGGACCCCTGGCTATATTCCCTCTGGCCAGCTCTGATCTTTGTTGCTAGGAGGTGCTCAAAGACCATCCTTGGTTTGCAGATAAATGACTTTCTTTGGGTTTCATAGTCTCTAAAAAGCACTTACCCTCAGTCCTCAAATAATATACCACAAACGTTTTTCAGGGAAGGGGGAAAACTCAGGCTAGGGCAGCAGGACCAGACCTCCTGCCTCCCCTACACCTTACTGCAGATGAGTGAAAAACCTGGACTAGCCCAGGCCAACTTGGACGGAGGGCACCTGTCAAGCAGATGCCCAGGCTCTGCTGGAATATACCCAGCTGGGCCACCTGCCTGGCTGGGCTGCCCTCCTTTTGACCCTATTTGTTTCATTTTCTCCAAAGAACCCTGGACAGGAAGAGGTGGTTAGAAATCACTTCTTTTCATTGCTTGGGAGGCTGATGTCAGTACAGGTGTTAGGAAGAGGAGGGGAGACATTTGCATCTCTCCCCTTCACACCAATTGGTTTCTGAATCTATTGGGTTGTCGGAAAAGGCATGACGCATTTTTGCAACAAGAAACACAGTAAAAATACGTCATGGCTTTTCCCAACAACCCAATAGTTGCGAAAGATGTTCTGAGAGGACTTCCCGTTTGTTCTGAGATGCCTCAAGTCATCAGCCGTAAGCCCACATCCAGTTCTATTGGCCCAATGTCTGAAGAAAACTGTAGTCCAGAACATTTTCTTTTCCTAGTGGAAGGAGTCTGGGGATATAGGAGTCCCTGTTCCTCACAAGAGGCTCATTTGAAGCTTGCAGACAATTTTCTCACGGGAAGAGCATCTTTCTCTTTTTAGAACCCAGGGCCCCAGCTCACAGATCTGATTTCCCTCATGTTTCTGCATGCTATTTTCATGTAGTTTTAATTTCATCTCAATTTTCTTTTTTTTTTTTTTTTCCATCAACTACGATCTGAAATTCACTGTGAGGTCATTCCCCAGGAGACAAAGTTAAGAATCCAACAGAGCTGATGGAATGGCGCCTTAAAACTTGGGGTACCACAGCAAGTGGTGTTTTGAATTTTAATTGGTTCCCCACCAGGATTTAGCATAGAGGGATCTAGAGCAGACTTCCCAGGATTTTCAAACTAAAACGTGGCAGGTGAGACTGACAGGGCAATATGAGGAAATCCAAAACTATCACTGAAAACCCCAGAAGCATTGGTAGAAAGCCTTCCCCAACCACCACAAAATAGGAATAAGGATTATCAGACCAGAATAAGCAGGTCTCACTCTACCATTAACTGCTTGTATGACTGTCAGCAAGTCACCTCTTGCTAAAGGAACCTGAGTTTCTTCAACTATAAAATAAGAGATTGGACTAGATTATCTTTAAGACGTCTTCAAGAGTTGGTGAGCTCACATTCAAGCTCTGAAATTTGATGATTCTAACTGCAACTTGGAGCCCTGGAACATTTTCATGTCTTGATTTCTTACACGGAACCCTCTGTTTCAGACTAAGAGCAGGAACTCCATATTCATGGTACTCTATGTAAATATGCTATGTGCTCTATGCAACTATGTGTTAATACATGCCTCAGGATGACTCATTCTTATAGGCAATCATTTCACACCTACTCACAGGGCCTAGTGCTAGGCCATATGGAGACACAGCAATAAGAAAACAAGAAATCTCCCTTTCAGGGAGCTCAACCCAGTGAGAGAGGCAAGACCATTCGTGAGCAACTGACATAAGTCAGACTGTTCATATTATAAAGAAACGATGCAGAAGTTCCAGAGGAAACAGGAGCGGCCTCAGTGGGGTGTGCAAAGGAATTAGGGGAGAAGTAGGGTGTAATCCAGCTCTCAATTTATGGGCGTAGTTTGGATATCAGGAAAGGACACGGAAGCCGTGGGGCAGCAAGAGCAAAGGCATTCTAACGTGCCAGAAATATTCATGGGATGATAAATCTAGATGAGGATTGGGGGCAGGAGATGAAAAATGTTACGGGATTGGGAAGGGCATACAGTGCAGGGCCTTGAATACCAAGCTGGGAAGAAGACATTGTTTTCAAATGATAGTGATATTGGCTTCCATGCTAACCTCCACATTTGAAGGAACCAGCTCCCTGCCCTTCCCGTCTGTCTCCATCACCTGACAGGATCCCAAGCCATCCGTGTCCCAGAATGTATTCTAATAAGCCCAGCTTTCCAGCGCTGTGCTCAGTGCGGCCTCAACACCAGCGTGGCCAGGTCCAATCAGATCATCACCTAATACACACTTGTCATTTCACATGAAACGCCTAGACCACAGAAGGCCAAAGAAATGACACTCCAGAACTCTCCTTCATGGAGGCTGAGCCCAATAATCCCACTCAAACGTAGTCACTGTATAGGAGTGAGAAGCTAGTATAACAACAGGGAGCTGTGTTCAGGTGAAGGCGGACTGCTCTCTGGGCCTAAGATTCGGGGTGTGCCTGGATGCTGGATCCTGGCTTGTTCATCTTGGCACGTCACAGATGCAGCATTGAGGCCCTCCTGATGCTCTCCCTTCCCCACCCCTAAGTGACAGATCAGTTTGCTCCAGCCCAGCCCAGGAGGAAGAACGGCTGGTCAGAAGCTTCTTCTACAGAGGCCTCTCCCACATGCACTGGTTATCTCTAAGAGCGATTAGGAAGTAAAACAGCTCCCTTCCCCATTAGCAGCAAGCTGACTGATTTAGGCCATGAGACGCCCCAGACCCAGGAAACCCAGGGCTCAGCTGACAGCTCAATTAGAGCGGATGGTCCCCCGCCACCCTCTACCTCCTCCTTCTGCCTTTTATTGTTTTTGGCAGCAGAGCGGGGGGCGGGGGAAAGGGGGAGCTTGAGGTCGAACTTGTTGAAAGTGCAAGGGAGAGAAAATTGTTCTCATCTGAATAAATAGAGTCAGCTGTTGCCAGAGGGTGAAATCTACCCATGGTGAGTTCTCCTAGACAAGCCAACGTGGTGTTGGGCTGAAACGGGCACTTGAACTCAGGCCAGCGCTATCTGGGTGACTCCGGAGATGGCTGCCAAGTAGAGGCTGCGTGGCCCATCCCTGGGGCTTTGGCACGCCCCTAGGGCAAATAAAACAGCAGGGGTGGGAAAGGTTGGGTGCAGGGAAGGGAGATCTTGAATCTCACTTGTGTTGTGGGTGTTTAGTACACCCTGGCCCTCCTTCCATGTCAACGAGGGAGGGAAAGGGGGAGGGTGGGCACCTGCCACCACAGACCCCCAGTTCACAGGTAGTATCTCTGAACCCTTAGCCATGGGGCTTGTGGGTGGGATCTCTGAGCAGAGGCTAATGCAGTGAGCTGGTATCCTGAACGCTCCTGGTGATCTGACATCCTGAGAACACACCCAAGCTTCTGTGCGGAGGTCACCCAACCCTACCAAACAGCCTACCTGCCACAGAAACTCAAAAACGCTTTTCAATTCTGTGAGTTATATCAAATGGGCTCAGGAAAGGGAAGCAAAAGGACAGAGGTGAAGGGAGGGATGGGGTGTGATGGGGCGTGAGAGGAAGAAGGAGAAAGAAAAGGATCCGCGTGGTACTCTAGAAATAGCACGGGAACTGAGTCCAGAGGCTGGGTGCTACTCCGTGCTCCTTCCAAACCAGCTCGGTGACATCAGGCAAGGTGCTGACTCTGAGGTCTAAGAAGGAGTCTGGACTCCATGTCATCCAAGGTCCCTTTAAACTCTCAACTGATATGTGGTGAAACCAAAACCCAGGAACCAGTGCCCCTTTCCTCTGTACCTCCAACTCTGACGCAGTCACACAAGAAAACAGTGTCCTGACCACCACTTCCTGGCATTTGCTCCCAGCACAGCCCCCTGGACCTCTCTGCTCTAGGAATTAGATAGAAAAATGAGAAAATTCTTCTCATTCTAAGACCTAGAGGTGCTGCCACACATGTTAAGTGGGATAAGCTTAATCCTATGGAAAATGCTTTTTCTGCTCCAGTGGAAAAGTATGGAAAGAAATGAAGACTCAGACAGCAGCATTTCTGTTTCAAAGGTGCAGGGAAAACCAAACAGGGCAGTCCACTGACAGCCAGCCGTAGAAGCGTCCCTCGCACTGAAACATCTTCAAGGAATAAAGGGGCCACCAGGTAGAGTGCTGTTTGCTAATGTTTTTCCCATCGGGCCAGCTTTACACCATAATCACAATTCCTTACATTTATGTGGTGTCTGACAGTTCCCAAGATACAGTACATATTCCACTTCACTCAATCCCCACTGCCTCCAAGTAAAGGAGGTGCCTTAGCCTCTCCATGTACATGAGAAAAACCCAGGCTCACAGATTAAGGATGTCCTGGGCTTCCACCATAGCATGCAGTCATCCCCCACAAGGATCATCTTTGGATCTTTGGGGTGGGTAGAGGACAGGCAAACACAGAGGAGGAGATAGTTGTTAGTATAAAGAACCAGACGATACTTGGATTCCATTTCAGAACACATTTTATATCCCTGTTTCTCAAGATCCCCTCTGTCTTCCACAACTCCTCAACACACTCCAAAAATGTCAGGGCTTCCTGGCCAGGATATAGGAAAAGCTGCAGACTAACAAGAAATTTCACAGAATAGTGAGAAGGGAATTTAGAGGTCATCTAATCTACCCTGTCATGTTACAGATGGGGAAACTGAAGCCCAGAGAGGTAAAGTGACTTGCCTAAGGTCACACAGCTAGCGAGTAACAGAGCCCAGGTTAGAACCTGACCTTCCTGTGTCCTGACCACATCGGGGTGAGTTAGAATGCCTGGCCAACAGGAATGACCTGAGAAAGACCTGGGAAGTTCCAAACACAGCCAGTCCCTCTGTGACCTTCTCCCCTCTCCTCTCTTGAAGTTGCACCCCCAGGCCCACATGCTCCACATCAAAGTTGGAGGCTGAGCCACAAGCCTTCTTCTCATATGAAATGACTGATATTCACATCCGAGGCACCAGTTCCAACTGGAAATCTCCTGCCAATCCAAACAGAACAGGCTCATCAGAATCTTTTGGTTTTTCCCCCCTTGTTTACAGAGCCACACTCAGGAGGTCTAAGCTCATCTGACATAACTACAGGGCTGGCTCTGAGTAAAAGCTTCCTCCCAGAGCTGCCTGCAACCAGGGAGTTCTTTCTGAATTACAGAGTCCCTTCCACCTCTCTAGCGCTTAATTCATTCAACACTTATTGGGTCTACTATTTGTCAGGCCTGTGCTAAGAGCAAGATCCACAAACATGGGTGAGACAGAAATCCACCTTCAAAGAGTCTTCATTCTAGCTGGGAAGCAAATCGCATCCCATCTGCTGGGCACATTCTATGAGTCTAAGAGAATCAACTTCAGGGTGAAAAACAGCAATGGCATTCCATCCTGGTGGGTCAATTAGACCTGGAATCTCCAACTCAGGGACCCAGAGCTGTAAATCTAATAAGAACAGGGAATTTGTCCACTCACATAGGGGAGAATTTATGGAGGAGGCAGGTCTCAAACAGACCTTGAGAGAGAACGAGGGTTTAGATAGATGGAGACTAGAACCTTATGGGGCAAGAGTGGGGGAAGGAAACTAGGATCTGGAAACTAGTATCTAGAAAGTTCATTATGTTTCTACTACATTCAGCAAACTGCACAAGTTTTCTTATTCCATCAACCCCATAGTCATGTAAAGTAGATGTTATTATTCCCATTTCATAGATGAGGAAACTGATGCTCAAAGAGCCTGAGTGATCTATCTATGATCACAGTTCAGTCCCAGGCCTGTGTGATTCCAAAGCTCACGCTCTTTTCACTTCACTGTGCCCAGAGAGGAGCTGAGAGGAGGTCCTGATGCCCATTATCATAAAACTGTACCAAAAAAAAACGAAAGACAGCCAAGTTACAGAAACTGCAAAAAGGTTTTCAGTCTAAACAGTCATTTGTTCACAGTATCTTTTAGTGACTATAGAGCTATACTGGTCTTATCATCATCATCACCATCACCATCATCGTTCTGATAAGACTTCATATAAACAACAATAACCATGTGCTAGACACTGAGCTAAAATATTATTCCATTTAATAATGGGTTTCTTTGCACTGCTTTTGTTCCCATATTACAGGTGAAAAAACTGAGGCGAAACCAAAAAAAAAAAAACCTCACCGAAATCACACAGCTATTCAGTGGAAGAGCTGAGATGCCAGCCCAGGAGGTCTGACTCTGATCCCATGGTCTCAAACACACTGCTTATTCTTTGAGATTCTACCTGCAGGGACATGGGGAGTTGACCTTGCAGATGTCACAGAAACAGAACAAAAGGCAAAATATACTTGTAGGAAAACTATTGAATTGACTGGGCCATTTGAGGTTCTGAAGTCATAATTGTGGAAAGAGAGGACACTATGTGAACTTCAATCTGAGATCATTTATGAAGGGAATGGAGTTTTAGGAGCTGCCAAATGGTGGAAGGACAAAACCCAATGGGCTATGAGGAATCCAGGCATGGTGGCTCCTGTGGGCAGCCAAAGGAAAGGACACACAACCTCAAGGTCACGACTCTTACAGATCCAGCCCTGGCCCAATGCAGGCCCATCCCGAACCTCCCTACAGAGTTCCACTGTCCCTATCAAGTGATGGATGCCAGACGCTGTATCCTTCATAGGAGGAAATGTATCTTGGAATATGATCTCTCAATAGAGTACATGTTGCTGCTTTTATAGGTTGTGAGTGGAGTCCCACAGACTCTTGTCTTCCTCCCCTCCCCCTCTCACCTCATCCATTCCCAGCTGGCTGTTCCTTCATAAATCATCAGCCCAACGGAGCCAAGTTCTGCTTCCCACTTTTTAAGTCTGAGGGCATTTATTCCTGCTGATAAACTGGATTTAGACAGCTTTGCAAACCCCCGACTGTGGCCAAGATTATGAAGGTGAAATATTCATTGAGCTCTGTCCTGTCAAGGAGAAGAATGTACAGTACAGGCTCAAACTGGCATATTTCCCACACGTTACTGTCCAA
Source organism: Hipposideros armiger (assembly GCF_001890085.2). Taxonomy (NCBI): domain Eukaryota; kingdom Metazoa; phylum Chordata; class Mammalia; order Chiroptera; family Hipposideridae; genus Hipposideros; species Hipposideros armiger. The sequence continues at coordinate 1,209,323 of NW_017731680.1, forward strand.
GGGAGAATTACTTTTGTCAGGGACTGGAGCTGTGTTTGAGGGTTGGCTAGAGATAAAGATCAGGGTTATTACACTGGTGATTCCCACCAAACTCCCAGAAAGGTAAGGCAACACTACAGGCCTCTGCTGCAGCCTGTGGGTTCACCATAACAAATCAGGCCCCTTGACCAACCCCAATCGTCATCCCAGCCAGCACATGACCAGATCAAGACTGTAAAAATGTCCATGCCCTTCAATGCTTCTGCAAAGACTCTGGAGATTGGCTGGCATCCCTCATACCTTTGTACAAGTGAGGGTGGGCCCAGGGGTCATGGTCCAGAGCCCAGGCCACCCCACAGCCTCTGCCACTTTTTTTCTTTTACAGGATCCTGGCCAAATCTTGCTATGGATTCTGTGTAAGACACCAGGAAATGGTGTTTGTCAGTGGAACATGCAAGATTGAAAAATAAAACCGGTCTGATTCATGGGGCTGGAGTGGGAACAAGGCCATTAACTCCTTCTTTTTCTCAGAAACTACGTGATGCATGTAGATAGCCAGCAAAGCTTGCGCATGAGCACAGAGGTCTGCCCAATGGCATTCTGAGGACCACAGTGTCAGAAGCAAAGCGAGGGCCCAGGGGTCTCATTCTCAAGCCCACACGCCCAGGGGCTGTGTCAGGGGAAGGTTCCCCTCTCCACACTGCTGCACTACCCTGCACTTTTCTCATGCACAGGAGAGCCTTCATGATTGACGGAGGGCAGGTGAGGGGACCAAGAGAAGCCCAAGCGCCACCCATATCACGTTTATTTATCTTGGCATTCACTCCACATTTATCTTCGTGGCATGGCAACCATCACAGGAAGACAAGACAAATACCAATTCTCAGAGTAAAATGCAGGAAAGTCCTCCTGACAGCTAGCAGTTGTCGGAAAAAATGAGCCCCGAGAGGGCCACGCAGAGTCGTGCACAGGCTTTGTAGCCAGGCCAGTGAGGACTCTGCTGCTTACCAGCTGTGTGGCCTTTAGCATGGTACCTGCTGTCTCTGTCAGTCTTCTCACTTGTAAAGTGGGGATAAAAAACCTACCTGGCAGTGCTGTGAGGATTAACAGGAATGATGTGTTCAGTATGGTCAGTGCAGTGCCCAGCACAGCCTGGGCGGTCAGCAAATTCTTACCTCGTGTAACCCCTTACCCATACCGTTCTGCTTGGCTGGTAATCCGATGACCACCATCAGAGCGCTTGATTTGACTTCCTCTTTCCAAGGCTTTGATCATGTCACTCCCCAAAACATTTAACAAGTCCTCTGAAGCTAACAAACTCAGCATGGAGCCTGGCTTCCTTTCTGTTCCTCTCCTGCTCCTTCTCCAGGGGTTTTCCCTCTGCCTTCAGCGCAGCCACTCTCTCTGCCCTCCCGGGCACACCCCAGGACTTCCCACTAAGCACCCTGCTTCTGCTGGGCGCTTAGAAAATGATATGGGAAGGAATACCCTTATCGGCCTCGCAGACATTATTTTAAATAGGAAAAGTAACATATTATTATATGCAAATGGCATAAAATTCAGAGAACAAGAATTTATTACACAATATACATTAAGTCTGCCATACATTATCATTATTTTTCAGATAGTACACATGTTTTATATACTCTTCTAGCTATATGATACATTTCACAATTATTGAAAACGTTTTAACAGTTCATCTGCCACTCCAGACCCTCTATCTACTTCTCCAGAAGCAACCATTATTAACAGTCTTTTGTGTATTCTTTTGGAAACTTTCTGTTCACACATACTCAACTGTTACACAAATAAGAGTATACTGTACATACCATTCTTTGCCCTCCTTTATGTTTTACTTAACATTGTATTTTGGAGATTGTTTGAATAACAACACATACGGAGCTACTTTTTTTTTTTTTCTCATGGCTGTATCAGGTTCCATTGCTCCGATGTCCTGTGATTTATAACCTGATCCCTAGTGATGAACATTTGAGTTGTTTTGGTCTTCTGTTACTGCTAGCATTGTTACAGTGGATCTCTTGTTGATGCACATCTGCCTGTATGTGTCAGTGTGTTTGCAGCCTAAGTTCCTAGAATTTTGAATTATGAGTGTCCAATTGCTTCCCAAATAACTTACATCCATTTATCCTTTCACCTCCAGCAGTGGGCTACTGCTTGTTTCTCCACTTTGCCAACATCTGCTGCCATAATACTGTGTATCAAAACAACGTATGTGGAAGTCTTATAAACTGAAACTCCATGTGAATCCAAAATGGCACCCCTTCCATGAAGTTTCTCCTGACTTCTCACTCTCCAACCCAATGTGACACTTCCCTCCTCTGACCCCTCATGGCACCTCACTGGTTCCTTTCTTGCTGCTCACTTGTATTTCTGAATACTGCGGTTGTATATGTGTTGGGCTTCTCCTATCTATTAGACTATATGACTTAGCTAGTTTGCTCAGTTTCTATCTCCTGCAGCAAACTTTACAGCCCTTGCACAAAATAGACAGGCAGGGTAAGATTTGGGTCCTACCAAATCAAGTTCCTTGGGTTCTGACTGAGCCTGACCATGTTGAGCAGGGCAGGGTCCGGGATTATTGGATGACGTCAAGATCCCCTCCCTGGCACTCTGCAGAATGCTATTGGTGTCCAGGTGTTTCCCCTCTTGCTCCAGTGTTTCTCATGAGAAAAAAAAAAATCTCTGATATTTTTAAATGAACTCAGAAGGTGCTTTTTTGGGTCTATGAGTCCCAGCAGGATTGAGATGTTTTATCGTGGACGTATACTTAGCAGCTGTGGCTTTACTCTGGAGAGAGGGAAAAAAAGAGTGAATGCTTTTCTTCCTTCACACCATGCTGCACCACAAATGTGGGCAGACCCCAAAAGGGAGGGGAAATACAAGCCTTGCCGATTCCCCCAACAATGAAAGGTCCAGGACTAGTCTGTCCTAAGCCTTCAAGGGAGCAGCTGCTAGTACCCCATAGTAAAAAGAGCACTGGATTTGGAGTCTCTCCACACAAGCCTTTGAGCCATTCTTGCGTTTCTATTCTCTTCTTTAAAATGGGGACTACATTCCTCATTGGTTTGTGGTGAGGATAGGGGAAATAATAAATGGCTTTTCACAGTTTAGAGAAGGTTTTCGCAAACAAGTTTCACTGATGAAAATTAAAAAAACAAATGGAAAACTGTGCCCACTTCCCAGCCAATGTGGACCCTGGTCTGTAACCCACACACCCCACCCCTAGGCTATCTTCCTAAGCCCTAAAAGGGGAGGCGAATCTGGAATTTCTCTCCTCTTATCGCATAAGCAGATCCAGATGTGGGAACACAGGGGGCTGACTGCACCATGCACCCTGTGCCCCTCCCACTCCATCTAGGGTCCCCATTGGAACAACCCGTGCCTGGCTTCAGAGTTGAATAGATGGAAGTTACGTGGTTCCAGCTGGGAAGGCGAGAGTCCACCTTTCAGTTCCCATCATCCTTTCTGACAGCAAGGGCAGGCCAGGATGGTGACAGGAACCAAGGCCGCAGTGATTGCCAAGTGGTAGTGCTCAGCAGTTCTGCCTAAACCCACCCACCCAGCACCCATCTTCCTGGAGTAGTCAGGGCACCTGGGCATTCAGGTCTGTATCTCAGGATCATGTCAGTACAAATCAGAAACTGACACAACTCTCTGAATGCAGTCCCCACCTCCTTTGGCCACTGTTCTGGGGGGAGTCATGTTGCCCAGAAGAAGGAGCAAAATAGAACTTACAGCCCAAGACCCGGAGCCGTTACCTACTCACTAAGATGGACTTCCTGAGTCATTTCCCTTCTTTTCTTTGTCCTCTAATCTCTCTTTAATTCTTCACACTTTTTTCTCTGTCTATCCATACTCACTGGCACTCCCTTTGATATACGCACTCTCAGTGTCTCTTCACATCTTTATGTGTTTCTTGCTCTCTTCCTCTCCCTCTCTCTTTCCCTTTCTCTCTCTTTCCCTTTCTCTCTTTCTCTCCCTTTCTTCTTGCCACCTCTCCCTTTTTGTCTCTCTTCTATTTCATCATTTTTCTGACTTTCTGAGCATTGGGAATAACTGTGTTCTAGAGCCAAAGCAAGACCTTGCAAACCCTCATATGGGGAAATTCAACCTCTTGCTGGGGGGTTGCCATTTACTAAAAGGGCAGTTGGGATGAATACATCTCATTCATCAGCCCAGGGGACTCAGAGCACGTCCAACTGATTGTGGGATTCTGGGCGTCTCCTCCTCTGTCGCTTCCTACCATCCTCTGCCTCCTGCTCTTTCTTCTGCACAGAGAATGCTACAAATCTTTTCTTCCTTATTTCCCAGACACTCATTATGTATGCCCTTTACCTCCGAACCCTATGTACAATTCTTTACCCCTTATTTTGGAGCATAGTGGATCATGAAGGGTCTTAATGATAAAACAGGGCAAGGAAGAACATTATAACAGACCCACCCAAGGAGAAAAAGCTCTGTCTCAGAACAGAATGCGTTTACCATGTTGGACATGTTCAACCACAGGGCAGAAGACAAGTTGAATTGCCAAAGAGAACGAAGCATCAGATGGAGAGAGAAGGGGAAGCATGGGGAGGGTTTGTTTAGGTGAACTTTTAACCTTCACCATCCTTCTAAATTTGAGTGTCCGTGATAGGAAGTTCAAGGCCCCCAGTTTGGTGTTGCGATCAGCTCTCAGAGAACTTAAGTTCAGATTCCCCATGGCCCCTAATTAGGAAGGACCACTTATGCATTTCCCTCTCTGGGGCCTTTCTTCCAAACACCTCTAATTTTTCGGGCTAATCCAGCTCTCTTTATTTCTACCAAATGCCCACTAGGTGTGGGGCATGAGGGGAGGAAATGTTTTGGTTTTTTTCTTCATCTTTTCCTTTTTTTTGGTAATAGCACTTTCAGATCTATGGTTTCATTCTTCACAAGAAACTGACTGTGTAACTTGAAGGTGAGGAGCTTCCAACCCTGAAATGAGTATAAATCCCTCCTCCAAGATGGAGCTAGAAAGTTTTCTGCCAAGATGAAGAGGCCAGCCAGCGATGCTGAGCTGAGCTGTTGGCACAGCCAAGTGTGACAGGGATCATGGAATAAAGAGGAAGACAGTTTAGAGCAAAATGCCAGAGCAAGGTGGTCAGGGAAGTTCTGCTTGGGTTGTTCTATATAAATGGCCTGAGACCCCCAAAACAACTTCCAAAAGGGATTCCCTCAGCCTTTTGTTAACTGGAAAATAAGTCCTTTGTTAACTGGAAAATAAACCCCTTCTCCTGTGACCCTCAGCCCTTCCCTGCAGTGCAGAGTGTCCGAAAGCAGCATTAACTGTCAGGAAAGGAGGAAAGGCGCATCTGGCAGGCAGTGACTCCCTTCCTTTCTACTGCCACTGGTGCTTCCTCAACGCAAACCAGAGTCATGGGCCACGTACTCTTGGCAAGCTTAGCAAACAATCCTCCGCGAGCTGTTCCTTATGGAGACACAACGTTAGGCTAAAGCAAAACATCCCAACACCATTTACTCCTCTGATAATGGTCTATAATCAAATTCTTCTGAGTTAGCCGTTTCTGTTGACTTTACTGGGTTCTTAAGGACCTCTGGGGCAGTTATTTTGGTGGAAGAAGAGATAGAGGCAGGATTCAAATAAAAAGGCAGTGTTGGTAAGGATAGAAGCACTGACTGGAGTCAGAGAGGCCCAAGTTCAAATCTTTTACTTTGCCATGAGATCTGGAGCAGATCACTTATGCATCCAGAGAGATTATGATAAGGGTAATAATAATGCCAACCTCATAGCATTGTGTTGCTGGGTCCATGAGATAGCATATTTGAAACACTTAACACAGTGCTTGACACAGCACCAGTGGTCAATAAGTAACTTAAAAAAAATAATAAAGTAGTCATGTACCAGGAAGAAAGCCCTTGTCTAACTGTTCCTGGGGTCAGTGGCTGGGTAGACTTCTAGAGTTTTTGAGAGCTCCCCTGTAGTCCTAAGACACAAAGGAAACATGGGTAGAATTCCAACAAGGAACTCATTCTCCTCTGGGTATACAACGTGCAGACCATCTCTTTTTCTACAATCCTGGACTACTCACAGAGTCACGAAAAATTATTGAAAGTAGCCTCACAAGTATTTACCTTCTAGTCTCAGGAAAATTTTAATTTCTTCAACGTCAAAAATTGTTGAAAGCAAATTGACCTCTAAACAATAAAATGAAAGCACAGTTTGCATGAAACCTGGTAAGAGTAAATACACTGTGTCAAAGAGATTATCGTTGAGAAATATTTATTCTCTCCCCTCTCCATCTCCATAAGTGGAGTATGCATCCTTACCCCTGGGTTCAGGGTGCGGCCGCGTGACTTGTTTTGACCAATGGAATGTTAGCAAATGCGGTAACCCAAAGGACCAAGAAGCACTTATGCAATTGAGCTTGTTCTCCTGTGTTTCTGCCATCACCTTAGAAAGTATCTACCAAGCTAGCTCGTTATTCCCATGAGATGGATGAGTCTCATTGAGCAGGGCTGCCCCAACTGTGTCCAGCCTATATCCAGAGAGGCTAACCCAGAGAGGCATAACTAAACAAACATTTATAGTCATAAGAGATGTTGTGGTTGTTTCTTATGCACTCTTAATGAAGCATTAATTGAATAACATAGAAATTGATACTACTGGCATAGACATGGGTCTCTGCTATACCAAAAAGCTAAAATATATGGCATTGAGCTTTGAAACTAGACAGTAGGTGGAGGCTAGAAAAATGAAAACTTGTGTGATGGAGTGGTGAAATATTTGTGAAAACTACATCCTACAGTAATGTAACTGCAGAACCAGCTCAGACTGGTCCTATCCTGTTTCTAACAAAACCCAGAACCAAAGTTGACCCCATTTACAAGTAACACGTGTGAACACCACGCACGAGTAATACTTGTGAATCCTTAACTGCTACAACCCCCTTCCCCCATTGCCCCCAAAAAAACCAGAGGACTGGGACATGACTGGAACTTGAACACCAGAACACTTTCAGGACTGAAGAATCCATTGTCCAGGAAGATATGGTGCTTAAACCCCTTAAAATTCTGCTCCAAACCTTAGATCAGGGAGACAGATTTGAACCTTGCCTCCTGCCTCCTTGCTGACCAAACTCTCAGCTAAAAGCTCTTTCTTTTCTCAAAAGCCGGTACCAGTATTAGCTTCTATGTGCATAGGGCAGTGAGCCCTTGCTCAGTAAAAGTTTTAGTAACAATCAAGGGATTTTCGTCTTATTTCCGCCTGCCCCAGGCACTGTAGCCCTTGTTGGGTCAGGACCCCCACAACGAACACTGAGTGGATGCCTAGACTGGTTTGTCTAGAGCAGCGGTTCTCAACCTTCCTAATGCTGCAACCCCTTAATACAGTTCCTCATGTTATGGTGCCCCCCAACCATAAAATTATTTTCATTGCTACTCTATAACTGTAATTTTGCTACTGTTATGAATCGTAATATAAATATCTTTTTGTTTTCCGATGGTCTTAGGCGACCTCTGTGAAAGGGTCGTTCAACCCTCAAAGGGGTCGCGACCCACAGGTTGAGAACCGCTAGACGCTCTGCTGCTGTATTCCTGCTTCCCATCCACTGTGAGACTCCANTAAATATCTTTTTGTTTTCCGATGGTCTTAGGCGACCTCTGTGAAAGGGTCGTTCAACCCTCAAAGGGGTCGCGACCCGCAGGTTGAGAACCGCTAGACGCTCTGCTGCTGTGTTCCTGCTTCCCATCCACTGTGGGACTCCAGGCTCCTTCCTCCATGATACTTTCTACTTTCACTTTGGGGAAAGGAACAGCTTTTGAATCAGATGTCTTTTGGGTGAGTAACCTCGTTGAAATGTGCTTGTGCCTCAATTGTCTAGTAACCTCAACAGTACTGTGCATTATTAGAATCCCACGCTGGGCAGATTTCGTCTGGTTAGAATCTCAAACCTCAGGTTAGAGTCCCATCATAGGGAGACAATTGGAAGAAAGCTTAAAGCTGCTGAGATACTCAAAGAAACCTGGATTAGAGTCTCTGGGTTTTAAATGCCTTTGCTTGTCTGTGTTTTTCTATGTCTGATTGTTTTATCTGTTAAGAATTGGTTAATAGGCATTAATTATTGGATGACCACAGCAAGCATTTATTGAACTTGCTCTGTGTTATGTTTGCTCCAATCATCCTGAAAGAAACCTTTCATTTACCACGTATATTAACTGTGACTACATGAAGTAGAAATGTTCCTGCTAGCTCTTTGGTCCACAAGTCACTGTGAATAACAGATGTGTTTCATGATTAGTGACCAATCAAGTAACTTCTCTCAAATTCTCCTAGTAATTGGTCACTGCACACTTATTAATCAGTTCACTCGAAGACAGTAAAGCACACAGTTGTGATGCCTCCTTGACACCCATGTGACATTTTACAAAAGTAGATAATCAAAAGAATTGGCCAACAAAGATGAAAGTGCAGCAAAGAAATAAAAACTGATAACACTAGAAGTTGAACATCAATGGAGTTGTAGAAGAAATCTCTGGTCGTGGAAATGTTGACACTGCTGTTTTTCTAGAGCCTCTAGATATGCAGCCAGAGAAATTTAGTGAAGGCAAACTTATCAATGTAAATAAGGAAAGTGCTTGTGACGAAAAGGACTGTGTCCCAGAGGAAGTGATGGTAAAAAAAACTTCACATTAAAGGAAATTACAGAGGTATTTCACAACATTGGAAGTACAAATGACGATATGGTGAAAACTAATCCAAACTTAAGGGAGTATGACAATTTGCCATGGTATAGAAAAGATGCTTACTCAACATGTTATCTGACACACACACACACACACACACACACACACACATACACTCACACACACAAATGCATGCACCATTCAAACTACTCTTGATTAGTTTTTACAATAAAATAAAACTAGTCCTCAATGTTTCTATTGTTTTAAATTAGTGTACTAAATAAATACTTCTTTATAATTCTTTTCCATTTTCTTTTACATTTTAATTTATGAAGTTTTTAATATTTTGACAGATTTTTAAAGCTCCCCTGGTGTCTGCTGGTACATGCAGGCTATTTCTTACAATTCTTTCAAAGGATAGTCTTTTTCCTCCCCTATCAGGCACAGCATGTCCCCAGTTTAGTTCCCGTGGAATTGAACTCTAGTTATTGGTCTAGCAAACAGGAGAGGGCATGCAGTCAGCTTCTAAGGGGTACAGTACCAATGCCCTGTGGGGGGAGGGCCTTGCAGCAATGTCCATCACTGAAGTGCTAGCTCTTAGTAGGGAAGGGTGGGCCATCGCTGCAAGCCCAGAGGCTCTGGGAGGCTGGGAAATCTGCAGGATAGACATCTGCCACTAGGAAGTCCCTGTCCATAATTCTGGACCCCAGGTTTTGCCCACTAGGGCTCTCCCTTTTGCCTAAGAGACCTGCATTGGTTGAGTATTTAGATGTCTCTGGAGCTCTGTGACTCTAACACACATTGAGCCTGCTACTTAGCTGTGCCTGTTCTGTCACTGCAAGGGATGAGGGGTTCCCTCTGGCTTTCACACTTAGTCATGAATTGTTAATGGCTCTCAGTTTCTCTCCCTTTGTAGGGCATCTATATAACTTAGCAGTAATTAGTCAACTGTTTTTGTAGGCCTTGTTTTTCTCCGTATTTTTAAAATGCCACAGTATTCTGCTCTGGGACTTTCCCATGGTACCACTGGTGAAATCTTTAGCAACCATCTAGTGCCAGAGACTATCTGTGCCTCATCTACCAACAAGGATGGTGGTGGTGGTGGGGGGAAATCCAGTCACAAATCCCCTTTTATTTTTTTCTAAATCACTCCTGGGTCCGCTCTGAGAAGCAGACACCAGGGCATATATGTACCATGTGATTCCCCAAAGGCTCCTACAGCCATTTACTCAAGTGACTATATATCAGGGAAAGGTAAATAACCAGAATTTGCTGGAACATTTGAACATACAGTTTAAGTTAACATTGATATCCAGCGACCCAAAGCATTATATAGCTCCCCTGGTAGAACTAAGGCCTCTGGACTCAGGTAATAAATGCAGTCCTGGCGGAAGTACACCTTACAGAAGGCCCACTGGGTCTATACACTCTACTCACACAGCTTCCAAGGATATAATTGGAATTGATTTACCTGACAGATGGAGTAACCCCCACACTGCACTTCTGACTTAATGGGATAAGAGTTATCATAGTAGAAAAGGCTGACTGGAAACCTCCCCCACCCCCAACCAAAGTACGGGACACCTCTGAAAAGCTACTTTGTCATTTCCCTGGGAGGATGGCAGGACTATAATGACTGATAGTCCCTCTAATATCTCCATTTAATTCACTAGTCAGGCTGCTGCAGAAACCAAAAAATCCTGCAGAAATACTATATACTACTTCAGGGCTAATGCGTAACAGGCCCAATTGCAGCTGCTGTGTCCAAAGTGATTTTATCACTAGAGCAGATTAACAAGGCCTGGGGATAGATATATGATTATTGATTTTGCAAACACATTCCTTTCTATTACAATTTTTTTAAAAAAGAATCAGAAACAGTTGCATTTGTATGACGCAGAAAACATTCTTTTACAGATTTACTGCCACGGGGCTATGTTAACTCGCCCACTCTCTCACAACATAATCCAAAGAGATCTGAATGCCTAGACAGCCCACAGAGTATCACACTGATCCATTACATTAGCAACCTCATGCTGCCTGGGAAGGACAGAGAAGAGGCTTTGGAAAGACACATGCACTCCAGAGGTGGCTAATAAAATCTATGAAGATTCAGTGATTGGCCACTTTAAGTTTCTAGGGGTCCAGTAGTTAAGCGGTGCCCAAAGTAAAAGGCAAATTGCTGCATCTTACATCTCTACCACAAAGAAGGAAGAAACACAGTGCCTGGGAGGCTTCTTTGGGTTCTGAATGCAACACATTCCACACCTAGAAATACTGTCCTGTCCTTACACTGGGTGACATGGAAGGCTGCCAGCCTTGAGAGAGGTCCAGAGCAGGAAAGGTCTCTGCAGCAGGAGGTCCAGGCCATGGCGCTTAAAGCCTTGACACTCAGGCCACATGATCTGGCAGGCCCTGTGGTGTCGGTCATATTGGGGCTGGGAAAGGATGTACCCTGATAGAGCTCTTGGGGAGCCTCATTGGGAAAATCACAGTGCAGGCCTTTGGGCTCCTGGGGCAGGCTGTGCTGACTGCAGCAGGAATTTAAAAATCATTTGAGCACAGTTCTCAGCATATTACTGGGCCCTGGTAGAGACAGAATGCTTGAGCACAGGACACCAGGTGACCACACATTCAGAGCTGCCCATTACAGGCTGTGCTCCATCAGACCTATGACTCATGCAGCTGATGCTCCCAGTGACAGTCCACTTAAAATGGAATGTCTGGGACTGAGCTTGAGCAGGACCAAAGGGCCTGAGTGAGCCGCATGAGCAGGTGACCCAGATTCCATGTCACCCACTGTACTTGTGCCAGTGGCTCCAAACCCACTTGCAGCTCTCACTATATGGCTGTATAGCTTCCCATAAAACCAACTAACAGAAAAAGAAAAACCCTTGGTCATTGCAATAGGCTGAAAACGGGCCCACCAAGATATAAAAATCCTAATTCCTAGAACTTGTAAATGCTGCCTTTTTCTTTCCAGCTTTATTGAGATATAACTGACAAATAAAATGGTAACATATTTAAAATGTACAATGTGATGAGTGTATACTATATACATTGTGAAATGACCGTCACAATCAAGTTAATTAACACATCCATCACTTCACATAGTTACCATTTTGTGTGTGTGTGAGACTACTTAAGATCTATGCTCTTAGCAAACTTCAAGTGTATAATACAATAATAGTATTAACTGTAGTCACCATGCTATATGTTAGATCCCCAGGACTTATTCATCTTACACCTGAAAGTCTGTGCCCTTTGACTAACCTTTCCCCATTTCCCACCACCACCCCAGCCTCTGGCAACCACTATTCTGTGAATTAATTCTATCTTCTATGGCAAAAGAGAATGGCTTTCTGGGTAGGCCCTAAATGCAATCACAACTGTCCTTATAATAGGGAGGCGGAGGGAGATTTACAGATGAAGAAGCAGTGTGATCACTAAAGTAAGATGCTTCACTGCTGGCTTTGAAGATGAAGGAAGCAGAGCCCTAAGCAAGGAATGCAGCATTAAAAGCTGGAAACGGCCAGGAAACGCATTCTCCCCAGGAACCTCCAAAAGAAACACATTGTTGGGGGGCCGGGGAAAAAAAAAAAAAAGAAACACATCGTTGCCAACACCTTGATGTTAGCCTGGTAAGACTCACTTCAGAATTCTGACTACCAGAACAATAAGATAATACATTTGTGTTGGTATAAGCCACTAAGTTTGTGGTAATTTGTTACAGCAGGCATATGACGCTAATACAATACCCTTCTCACTTGCCCTTGGATTCCAACCACCATGTTGTGAGGAAGCCCAAGCCACTCAAGGAGGCTACTTAGAGGGGTTTCAGCTGACAGCTCTCGCTAAGCATCAATCCCAGACATGTGAGTAAGGGAGACTTCATGTGATACCAGCCCCGGGCTTCCAGTCTTCCAGATGAAGTTCCAGATATCATGGAATGGAGACAAGTTGTCCTACTCTACCCTGTCCAAATTCTTGACCCACAGAAACCATATTTAATTACAATTGTTGTTTTGAGTTATATAATTGTAGTTAATTTGGGGGTAATTTGTTACATAGCAGTATTTAAGTAATACATTATTATTAAAATTTGATTCTAAGGAAATAATTGACGATCAGACAAAACTTTGCAAACAACTTAAATGCCCAGTCAAAGGACAGGTAAATGAATTTTGATACTCCATATTATGGAATATTATACACCAGTAATAACACGTTTTTGATAAAATGGTTCATGATAGGGAAGTTCCTATTTTTTAGCACATCCTTGAAGAAATAGCCATATACTAACTTTTTAAAATGCCAACAATGTAAAAGAGTGCTTATTTTCCCATATCCTCACAAGCTCAAGTTTGGTGGGGTTTTTTTGCCAATTTAACTGATAAAATAATATTTAATTTTTTATTTTGCATTTTTATTACTGTGAGGTTAAGATTTACCCAAATGTTTATAAGCTTTGTGAATTATCTATTCATGATTTTTCCCATCTCTATTGCAGCATTCATTGTTTTTCTTACTGATTTAGAAAAATTTCTATGTTCAAAATATCATTCCTTTGTATGCAAATTGCAAATGTTCCCCAGTTTTGTCATTTACTATTTCATTTCGTTTCTAGTATTCCTCTGATCTTTTAGTTAAACTCAAATGTTGTGAGCACCTGGGGTTTGGTATGTGCTATAGGAGTTGCAAAGGAAGAGCCTATAGTGTTTACCACTGAGGCACTTAGGATGTCAGTGGAGTGCCAGTCGTCCATTCATACATGAGTCACCAAGTGAGAAAGCTTCAAGCCAGCATTTGACATGTTTATCTAAAAGTATAATTTTGTGATAAAAAATATTAAGGAAATGGTAGGATAAACAAAGTTCAAATATTTCTTTACCATAGAAAATCTAAGAACCTTTAGTAGGCTGAAGTGTATTGTGGTTTTTCAAGGTGTTGGGGCAAGGGGTTGAGATAATGACAGTATGTGCCATTTGAGGTTAGGATGGGCTTTTGGAAGGAAGTACAGGTTGAAATGAGTTGTGAAGGATATAGAGACTTTGGTTTGATAAAATAGGAAAACAGTATATGGAGGGGGCCAAGGGGAATGTGTAACGAGACAAATAACACAGATCCTCAGAAAAGCAATTAGAGCACAACATAAAAAGTACAGGGCTAGCCCATTCATCTTGTTCTCACCGCCTGTCTTACCTTATGCTTTCTGCCCAATTTCTCTACAAGAAAAGTGATCTGAGCCTAATTTCTCTGGCCCATATGGTCTGTATACTGGAATCTGTCAGCCATTAAACCCTGTGCCATGGGGAGATGACCAAACAGACAGGGGTCGCTGAGAGAGGAGGCCTGCTGCCTGATGGCTCTGGGAAAGCTTTCTTTGACAGACGTAGCTGTGTGCTCCCTCCTATTCCTTCCAGCCAGGTTCAGACATTGAGCTCTCTGGCACCAGTGCCTCTTAGATATTTGCAGAATGCTTTCCCACGCCCCTTAGTTGGTGCTGAGGTCAAGCCGGCAAGTTCTTCTCCTTTAGGGTTTACTCATAAATCATTCTCTCCCTTCCCCTTCAATACTTCGTTGGCTCTTCCCACCCATGGCTGTGGAGACTTCGCAAAGCTCACTGCCTCCTTCTAATCTCCAGGGAAGGACCTGTTCCCACCACTGGCCTCTGAGAAACCCACACAGCAAAGCCCATCTCTTGAAGCTCTGATACCACTTCTCTCCATCCAAACCAGAGCAGCAGAGTGAGCTCACCGGATGCCCTGATGTCACCCTCTTGGCTCCAAGGATGTCTATTCCCGGATGCAGGGAGCAGGAATGGCCTTATCATTAAGCATGGGGTGGGGTGTCAGGATGCCTGGGTTGCATTTCTGGCTCAGTTTGCAATTTGTACAAGTGACTGACACTTTCCTGCTGGGACACGACTTCCTTAACCACATACTGTCCAGCCCTTGGGCTTCCTATAATAAAGTTAAATGGGCATCCCTCCATGATGTCCAAGCACAAGGCAGCTGACCTCCAGGATGAACTTGAGCATGGCAATCCCCACCACATTGTCATCTCTTTCCTGGTGATCACAATTCTTTGAGACTGATTTTCCCTGATCTCAGAATTTTATGTAGAAAACATCTATGAGATAACACAAGGAATTAAGTACCAAGTCTTAAACTCTGAACTGATCTCACCTAGAATTAATCCTAACCCACACTTATTTTTTGCCAGGAACTTACTAAATTGTCCTGCTGAAACTGTACAAAGTAGAGACCATACCTAGGTTACAGATGAAGAACCAAGTCCAGAGAAATTCAGTAATTTACCCAAAGTCACACACTTGAAGTAGCAGAGCAAGTGTTCCAGAGCACTTCTCGCTAACCCCAAACTACCCTGACCTCAGAGGGTGCAAGAGGCAACCAGAGGACATTTACAATAGTTGTGCATTTTGGAAGGTGTATGGAAAGCTATTTAGCTTGGGGTTTTTTACCATGTTTCTGTAACCTATTTTATGGAGCTCCCTGCACACTATTTTCACTTAGTATTATTAGGAGACAGAAACAAAAATAAGTTAAACCATTTTGACATTTCCTATGTGCCTAGAATCATTATGTTTGGCCTGGATGCATGAGAGAATACTTGTCAAACGGCTATGACAAACCTATTCGTTGCTCTGTGTGTTTTGACCGATTTGTCATATTTCTTCAAGTCCAGTTGGTAAGACTAAACCTTCGGGATACAGACAGTCACAGTGGCCAAGAGGAGAAGGACAAACCACAATTACTAAAGGTATCCAAAGACAAGGTGGAGGGGGGAAGGAGGTAGGAATTACTGAGAGATGGGATGAATGGGAAGGAAAGCTCTTAAGCAGCCCTCGGTCTTCTAAACGTGTGGTCTCTGGGTCTCCCTCTGACATAAGGAGCCCTCAGCACCTGTCCCATTCTGATGGTTGACACAAAGGCCCTTCCACTTTCCTGGGGGGGCAACAGCCTGAACCTAGAGCCATTCCAGCCTGGCCCCAGGGCCAAGGCTGTTCATTACCCCTGCAGGCCCCTCACTGTGAATGCACAAGAGTCCCTTTGTTGCCATCACACTGAGATCTTTTATTCTCCTTAAGACCCAGGAGCTTCTGTGTGCACAGGGCCCGCCTCCTCCCTTCCCAAGATACTTTGATCCTCCTCCCATCTGAAATCTTGCCGGCTTTTCAACACCGTCCCAGACAATCAGGTTTCTTTCTTTTCAATAACGAAGCTGTTCTCCTTATTTTGCCTTGGTTCTCTTCAACAACTCTGACCAAGAAGAGTTCAAGGGGGCAGATCCCAAGAAAACAACAGAAGCATCACGTTCAGTTAGTTACTGGCTAGGGTGAATATGAAATGCCTTCCATGGGCTCAAAAACATTTGTTAAAAGAAAGAATAAATAGTTGAGTGAAGTGCTAAGGGAAAGTGACAACAAAAGCCAGGAAAAAGGTATAAGATGGTTTCTTCCATAGACAACTAGTCAGCTCTTTGTAGTCTTTGATTCCATCCTCTCCTCTCCCATTCCGACTATCCCATAGCCTATGGTTTAAGTTTCTCTCATGTTTATTTATTCCCCTTCATTCTCTCTCCTACAACTTCAGTTTATATCATAGCTTGTCTAGGTATTGGGCCTCTTTAACTGGTCTCTCTGCATCTCCTTTCAATCCCTTCCATACGTCCTGCACACCATCAGCAGCTCATTTTTTATGTAGTACCATTCTGACCATGTGTTACTTTCCAGTTCAAAAATGGTCAAAGGTTTCCAGTGCTTAATGTACAAATGTCTTATGTCTCATGCAAGGTCTTCTGTGGTGTTTCTGTCTCTCTGTTATCGCTTTCCTAGAATCAGCAGGGTGCAGTAATAAAGAGGTCACAGGCCGGGGTTCTAATCCCCAGTTTGCTCTTTATAGCCATTAACCCTGGGCAGACTACTTAGAATGTCTAGACTTAATATTCTCAACAGTAAAATAAGGAGACTGAGCCTGATGATCTCTGAAATACTTCCCAATCATAACAGTCTGTGATCCCAGGAAACTTAACCACGTCTACCAAATTGTTGTTGACTCACAAATATTCCATTTCCATTCACAAATATTCATTGTCCAAGCTTCGCTCTTCCAAACATGTCTTTTTCTTATTTAGAATTACCTTTCTCTCCTCTGATCCAAATCACACACATCCTCCATGGCCCTCCTGAAATCCCACCATCTCTGAAAGCTTCCCTGGCCCATCAAGAATGAGAAGATGTCTCCTTCTGCCTTAACTTCCATCACACGGATGGTGCCTATCACACATGCCCCATAACTGTTATTATTCCATGTGCATGTGCCTTGTTTGTTTGACTACATGGTAAGCTCTGTGTTGTAAAGTGGGGTGTCTCATACTCTCCACCCACTTTGTACCCAGCAGGCAGCCCACAAATAGGTGACAATGATTTCTGGTGAGAAGTACATTGGACCAGCAATCAGGAAATCTGGGCTCTGGTATCCAATGTTCTTAAGCACTCCAGCTGTGTGGATCTTAGTTTTCTCATCTGTAAAGTGAGTGCTTTGAGTCAGGATACTAGCTTATCTCTAAGATTCCTCCCAGAGCTGCAATTCTGTAATTTTCTTTTTTGGAGGGAGGAGGGGATTTTTTTTAAATTTATTTTTAATTACATTTGGCATACAATATTATATTTGTTTCAGGCATACAACATAGTGATTCAACATTTATATACATCACAATCTTACCTAGCATGTTACAGAGTTATCACCACAATAAGTCTAAAAATCATGTTACCATACATAGTTATTAAGATATTATTGGTTTATTCTCTGTGCCATATGTTACATCTTCATGACTTATTTTATTGTAATTTTCTAATAAAGAAAGTCCAACTCTTCTTGGAGTCTTGCTTTTCTTTAGATCTGTTCAAAGCCCTTTTCCAGCTCTTGGGTTGAATAGTAGAAGTGGGTGCTTTTAAATAAAGTCCTTCAGTCTCTCCCCTAGTCTAAGCCACCTGTGGAATAAATTGGAATTTAACAGTAATGAATGGCCATATATGGATTTCCAGATTCTCTCAGCTGGATGAATTATTCCCCAGAAGCAGACTAGGTTTTCCAAGGAAAGACTGGCTATTTGGCATTGAAAGGCTTCTCACTGTGTTCCTTACCCTTAAAGATACTTGTGGGCCACCCATAACTTTAATGCCAGCATCCTAATGACAAGAGTTGAATAAAGTCCCAGACGATTCCCCTTTCTAGATGAGTCCTGACATAGAAACGAGTATTCAGTTTCTGCTGGTATTTCTAGAAGCATCATTATTTCTGTAAATATTGGTTTTAATTAGATTTAGGAAGATTCTGGGAAGCTTTAAAAATCAAAGACTTACAGCTTTATCCAGAAAATGCTGGACCATCACAATGATAAATTTCACCTGCTGGTGGAACTGTCACAATAATCTAATTACCAAAGAATTGTTCAATTTGTTCTCATTCCCTGACTTGGTACCACAGATTGACACACACACCACATCTCATTACACCCCATTAGTGGCTTCTTCATCATATCATATTAAGCAAGATACCACACAGTGTCAAGATTTTATAGATATTTGTAAAATGTGCTGTGGGGGAAAAGGCAATGGGGTGTAAGAGGAATTTCTATGCTAAATGCCTAGTTATGCGCTGAGTCATCTGTCCCTACCCTTTCCCTCTCTGAGCAATAACAACAGCTATCATTCATTCATTGCTGAAGAAGTGCCAGGAACTAGGCTGAGAGCTTCAATGCACACATCTCTCATTTCACCCTCCCGAGAGGCAGGCACTGTTATCACGCACTTCCGGAGATGGGAACTGAGGTTTAGGGAGAGCTAAGAGCCTAATATTACAGACTAAGTAGTGGGGCCAGGAGTCAAACCCAGCTCTCTGTGGCTCCAAACCCATGGTTGTAACTGCTTTGAAACACAGCCATACTCATATCTTTCTGGCCTCATAGGGTGTTCCAATCCATTTCACTTTCTTGGATAAGTACAGATGGCTAGGATCACCCTAAGCTTGTCTTAAATATTTCCCCCATTATTCCTGGGAACTTAGCAAGAAACTTCAGCCAAGGTTCATCAAGGCCACTTAGGAATATAAAGTTTGATTCTTTTCTTGATTTGGGGAAAGGGATCATGTCCCATCACTAATATCTACATATTCCCACTTCCCTTCCTGGTCCCCGTACTGAAAAGAAAACACAGCACTGGTTATCTAGGGTGGGATGAGAAACTGGGCCCAGGCCAGCAGGTTTAAATACCTCTGTCTATTCAGCATCCTGTGAAGTGATAAGGGAAGGCAGGCGTGGCTGGAGAGAGGAGCTGAATCATCTCACCAAATGTTCTTTTGTCTGCAGGATGAATGTGGCTATTAACACTGAGCAGCCTTCCTCTTCCAGAAAACAATGGAGCTTCACTGAATCACTGACTCCCTTTCAGGCATCTCTTTTGGCTGCCTGACCCAGCTCCATAATTGAGACTCAAGCTGTTGTCCCTGGCCCAGCAATTGGTACTCATGCCAATTGCTGGGTGGATCTGATCCCACAGTCAGTGGCTATCTGCGGTGCTCTGAGCTAACCTTTGATGAAGAAACCAGAAAAACAGAAAGATTTCAGGAAGAATTTCCTGGTACAAAATGGCCAGTTCTGCCCTTTAGATGATCCTGGGGTCCCACATTAATCCCCACCTGACCAACCTGGTCCCAAATTGAGATTTACAGCTGAAGCAGAAGTCTTCATTTACGTCTTCTATGAGTGGGTTCTAAGGACCTCTAGTCAGAGTTCTTAGCGTGACGAGAGCTATCAGTGCTGACAGCCAAGTGACACTTGTATTCCTATTCAACTATTGTTCCTTGGGTATGTAGTGCCTTAGAAATCTTAGAAGACTTACTGGGAATGTGATTAGTGAAGCAGGATTTGGGCGTTTTGGGGGTGCCTCCCTTACCTACCAATTGTGCAGGAAAATGTGGTTTTTAATGCCCAAACCAAAAAGCAATTCAGAAAAGTGAGGCCATTTCAGGAATATTTTAATCAGTTTATTTCATTTATGTTTTCTTTTTTTATGTATGGACAAGAGTGAGAAAAGCCTGTCTGAACAAGTCTAACAGAGCATTTATCGTGAAATAAAATTAAAATTCTAAGTAATGGTGGGGGCATTCATTTCCTTAAGTCATAGTTCAGCCCTAAATCACACAGCAGGTCAAATGGCAATGCCAAGACAGGAATCAAGGACTCTTGTCCCCAGTCCCAAGTTCTTTTTGTTGTGGCTTCAATCCACTGTGGGCTGACACTGTGTGTTTACATCAGGTGTCTCTTAAATATAGCCATCTGCTTGGAGCTCTACTGGAAGCCTGCCCACCCTGCTGGGGCCTGCCCTCAGCAGAGGAGACAATGAATTTCTGTGAATGCATCCTGCTTCCAGGGTCAAGTAGTCTCATTCTTCCTTCTCAGGCAACCACTTGGGTTGACTAAAAAGAAGTCACCCACCTGGCCTGTGCCCTGTAAGAAAACTGGCTTAACCATTACAGCCGGTGGCCCTCAGTTCCCACCCCTTTCCCTAGGAAGGTGGGAGTCATGAGCCACACTGGGGTTGCAAGAGGCAGCAGTTCTCCCCTGGCTTAGAAGGCAAAGAAGAGTAAGGGCAGAAAGTGCTCAAGTCTAAAACTGTTTCCATGCCTCCTAGGGAGAGAAGAAGACCCAAAGATCTCTAGGGTGGGCATGAAGGAGTGTTAGGACTTTGCAAAGGTCAGGGCTTAGACTTTGCAATCCCCTCAGGACCCTGGGACATTGACCCAAGGCTGTGGCTATCACATATCTTAGGATTTGCCCTCAATGTGCTGGTGTCATAAGCCAGTTTTTTTGGTGGCTTAAGGACTATGAGGAATATTGCTTTTGAGTCTTAGAGTTGTCTGAAAAGACTAGGCTTATACTAGAAAATGTTGGTTGTCAGAGTGAAGAAGTGAGGAGACTGGCACAGTGTTCTGAGAGCCCGGTAATAAAACCTTCAAAGCCCTGGGAACTAGTGTAGAAGAGCCATGAATTTTGCAAACAATCCTAAAAGCTAATCCTAGCTCCATCATTTATTTGCCATGTAGCCTTGAGAAATTTAAAACACCATGAACCTCAGCTTTCTCATTTGAGTATGGGGATAACAGTATTAATAAACACTTTAAAAGGGTGTTGGAGACAAAAGGAAATTATGTACATAAAGTATTTGGCTTATAGCAGGTGCTCCCACAATATTTGTTCTTTCTTTGAAACCATGAACATCCTGCCAATGTTATGTTTGAAAACATCTTTTTAAACAATAGAACCATTTGTGTAATTGTCAGGCATTTTGCCTTAGAAGCTGTGAGATCTGTAGGATGTAATCAGATATCATGTTAGTAAGTGTGTGAGTTACATGGTCCTACTGGTCACCAAGAGTGCGGAAAGAAGATAGAACTCCATCATTGTCAAAGATCATTGGATCTAAATGGAAAAGAAGTTAATAAATCCTAGACAAAGGAAAGCAAAATCAAGTCAGGTCATGTAGCAGCCTGAGTTGGTTTTAGACTTCCATGACCAGCCTGGGATGGAGCTAAGTGGAATAAAATTAATGAAAGCAGAGATGAGACCCTAAAATACCTAAATGTTTACGCCCTGTACAGTGCAGGTCCCAACAAACAGGGCAGGTGCCAGTGGTAAGTAGCCGTATCAGTTTGTACAGTCCTGTGGCTAAGCCTGACCACTCATAACATTAAGAAGTTCCTTGTGTAGACTACAAAGAGGGTTGATAAGAATCCAGGCTATAACCCTAGCTAAGATCTCTGAATTCTCCTAAAATTGCTTGGGATGGCATTATTATTTCTTTAAGGAGTAAGATTCTTTTAACGCTGGGAAGTTTTAAAATTAAGATCAGAAATGTTTAAGAGAACAAAACTTACACCATTAATATTTGTGTTAAGAAGAAATCTGTGCCTATTTGTTAGCATAAGTAGTATTTGCAATATTCAAGTGAACTTGTTTGAACTCATAAAATATACCTGAATTGGAAATTCCAATTTTAAATGTGTGATTCATTGATTTAGACTTGTATATTTAAGTTTAATCTTTCTAAGTTTATATATGGTATTAGAATAGTTAAGAGTACTTGAGGATCACCATATATGTAAGTTTACTTTATTAAATTTAGAAGTTGAGAAGGCTTATTTTGTTAAGATAGTGAAAGATTTCAAAATGAGATTAAAATATTTAATTTATAAATGCAGTTTAAAAAGCTTAGAGGCATTCAAGTCTATAAATGGGCCCAATTATTAAGTAAAGGCCTCTTTATAAGTAATTGGCAACATTTGCTCAACTTATAAATAGAATAAGATTTATAAATTAACTCTAAAGTAAAAGTAGGTTTTGAATATAACTTTAATAATTAAATGTTAAAATTGTTAAAAATGATCAAAATTCTGAATAACATTTTCTATATATGAAATCTGTTGGAGGAGACTCTCATTTGGGGAAAAAAAGAATAAAATCTTAAGAAACAAATTGCAATAAGAAAGCAGATACTCTAATTGAAAGAGGGGAAGGGCCTGTATCCAGCTTACTGATCTACCTCTTGGCTTCTTTTCTCAATCCCAGATGGAGGCAAATCTCACCGCTATGCCATCCCCTCCCCCATCCACATTTGGCCACTGTTCCCAGTGGAGAATGAACTGAGTAGCACCGGGACAGGTCAAGGGGGAAATATAACAAATAGCAGAAAGATCACTGGCTTTGAATTCACACTGATCTGAGTTTGAGTAACCATCTATGAGAGCTTATAAAAAGTATCTAAATTCTCTATAAGGTTTGGTTTCTTCATTTCTAAAGTAAGAATTGTAAAACGCCTACTCTGAGGGTTATTAAGAAAAGTATATGTAATCCTGTATTTTTCTCAATTGTCACCACTAGCCCCTGAGGGTATGGTTGTGAACAAGACATAGCCCTGCCCTCAGGAATAGCTAAAGAGATGATTGCACATCTGAATAGTGCTTAACAAACCAATGACTGCTCCCCTGCAGTTCATGCTTGTATGGAAGAAATCAACACAGCCACTGAGAAACTGTAGGCTCTGAGCCTCAATTTTCTGTTCTGTAAATGAGGAAAATTGACTACAATGCAGAGCAATTGAAGGGATCAAATGAGATGGTGTGTGTGTGACAACATGTGACACAGTGCCCAGCCTATATAAGAGAGTCTTACCATATCATATATTCCACATCATATGGCAGGTTCTTCCTGGCAACACTCTGTTGCACAAGGACCCAAAGTGCAAGGCTAACACCAGGTCAATGTCATGTCAGCCTCTGGAGGTAGGGAGAATTCTGGAATGCCTGCTGGCCAGGAAGCCTGGCATTCTCTCCTATACCCATGGCCCTGACTGACCCTGAAGAACCGTCATTAGCCTGGAACAGATAAACCACCATCTGGTTCTAGTCAAAGTTTCTCCCCCTTTCTCTTCCTTAGAAGTTTATATAAAATGTTGCATCCCTACCTGCCCACTACTCACCCCAGCTCCTTTTCTTTCACAATTTCCTGGTGGAGTTATTGACCTATGACCCTCCAGTTTTCACTTCATTTTCCCGGATGCCTGCATAACTCTTTACCCACCAAGTTTAAGGACCTTTTCTTGGCCTAACAGTGATGGATCTTAAGGAGTGGTGTGATAATCCCAGTATCAGCAAAGAAACTTCTCCTTAGAGCTCCCATGGATAAGCTTCTCATCCAAGTAAATAAAATTTTGAGCTCTTGGACACAGTAAACAAAATTCTCAGCAGTCCTTTGTGCCAGAAACATCTTGCCATGCTCCCCTGGGGGACAGCAAGGCCCCAAATCAAGGAGGTACTTGGACTGTGGCTAAAAGCTTTCTATCCTTTCCTCTCTTTTCCCCCCTTGTATACAAAAGGAATGATCCAATCACATTCCAAGAAAGGCTGCCTGATAGCTGAACCCTCTGAGCCAGGAAACTATTCCCTCTGTCCAAAGAGACAGATATTACCATAGATACTTGCTTTGCTGTTTGCTGCCAATCACCCTTATAGTAACTTTACCTGCAATTTCCTTTGAAGAATCACCTCTCTCCACTCTCAGTCCAGGTGCTTGGGTCAAACTGACTCCACCCAAGATACCAGGGTGAGCTTGGCCAAGGAAAGTGTCTTAGTCAGCTCAGGGTCCCATAACAAACTACTATAAACTGGGTGACTTAAGCAACAGAAATTTTTTTCTTATAGTTCTGGAAGCTGGGGAGTTCAAGATCAAGGTGCAGGCCAATTCAGTTCCCAGAGAGCGCTCTCTTCCTGGCTTGCAGATGGCTGCCTTCTTGCTGTGTCCTCACGTAGAAATTAGAAAGATCAAGCTTTCTAGTCTATTCTTATGAAGGCACTAATCTCATCATGAGGGCACTACTCTCATGACCTCATCTAAATTTAACTATCTCCCAAAGGTCCCCATCTCGAACTACCATCACATTGGGGATTAAAGCTTCAACATACGAGTTCGGGCACGGGGGAGGGGGCACAATTCAATTCATTGCAGAGAGCTTCACATTTTCCCAACCGCGGTGCCTGGTTCAGGAAAGAATATAGGACACAGAGCCAATGAGACCAAGCACTTGCTCCTTCTCTGGCATTTTGAAACCTAGAGGATGAGGCCTGAGCTGTAAGTAGGCATCTTGATACCACACTGAAGACAGAAAAGCTGAGAGAGAGAGAGCAGGTCCTAGGGATACCTGGCCTAAAGCCAGAACTACCTTACCCTTCCACATAATGTAAATTTTGTGAGGCAAAATAATCCTCCTTAGTTGAGGTCAGTTCGGTTAAGCTTTTATTAGTTGCAACCAAAAGAGTCCTAATTTATGCAGATCTATACCAAGTCATCCAGTGGTGTGCTGGAGAGAACTCAAGAGAGTCAGTTGTTAGAGTTTCAGGAATTGGACAAACCAGATTTTAAACACAGTCATTGTTAATAATTAAATAAAGCAAACTTACAAGAAAACTAATTCTATTTTTATAAAAGTTAACAAATACTCAAAACCCATCCCTTCCTAACAAGTTTACAATTATTTGTGTTTTTAGGCTTTTTCTGTCTATTGTCTTTGAGTGGTGAAAATGCTATATAGTGCTGTGCTGTTGTGCATCTCTTCCCAACTCTGTATTCAGTGGCCTCACTTTGGTAGATTGAAATCGGCCAGG
Source organism: Hipposideros armiger (assembly GCF_001890085.2). Taxonomy (NCBI): domain Eukaryota; kingdom Metazoa; phylum Chordata; class Mammalia; order Chiroptera; family Hipposideridae; genus Hipposideros; species Hipposideros armiger. The sequence continues at coordinate 1,234,228 of NW_017731680.1, forward strand.
GTGGGAGTATTTTCACCCCCAAAACTGACAAACACGGTAAATCAAGGCCTGACTTATTGATTTTTTTTTTAAGATTTTTATTGGGGAATTGGGGGGATGGAAACAGTGCTGGGGAATTGGGGGAAGGGGAACAGACAAGTTGCTGTCCTTTTGTTCTTCAGTCTAGTTGTGGAGGACGTTGCTTCACTGGCCCAAGTTGGCACCATCATTGCGCTCTTCCCGGGTGAGGCAGATCAGTCGCCGGCTTCTGGACGGCTGCTCACTGCGGCTGCTGGCCGCTCACGCTGGCTGCTGGCTACACACAGTAGCCCATGGCAACCCACTGCCACAGGGGCTGCAGCCTACACCGTCGCCGGCGACTCACAGCAGCCCAGCTCCAGGTTGAGCTGTTGTTCAGCATCTTAACTGTAGAGGGCAGTGTCACTGGCCCTCATATGTGGGATCTGAACCGGGCCCTCTGGCGTCCCAAGTCAGTTCTTAACCATCGCGCCACTCGGCCGATCCTATTGATTTTTTTGATTGCCTAGATTTAAGAAAGTGATGAGGAAAGTGTTCATAAAGCAAATTAAATTTGAAAGTGCATCACATCTGTAGTTGTTAAATTGTGACGAGAACAAAATCTTGAGGAACTATTCCAGTATTTGAATATTATTATTTGATTGAGCTAACAATATTTGCGGCCACTGCCATCACCTGGCACCACTGTGTTAGACCTAATAACTCAAAATGTACAGGATGCAGCCCTGTTCTCAGGGTGATTCGCTCAAGGCCAAGTATCATAGATGATACAGCCGTAAAAGACATTGAAGCTGTCATCAAGAAGTGTATAATTTAACTTTAAAGACAAGCCCAGTACACAGAAAATATGGCAGTCTCTAAATCAGGGATGACAAATATCTATTATGCATGCTACCACCTCCTTGTCCACACCTATGTGAATAAGTGCAGGCCCTCTGCCCTGAGCCAGGATGTGGCTCCAGCACCCTGCCCTGGAGCGCACTCCAGACAGCCTCTGCTGCACGTCTCACAGACGCCATTACTCAGGAGTACAAATTACAGACATCCCAGTGTAGAAGTGCAGGAGAGAGAGAGCAGCTGGAACTACAGCACTTTAGGAAGGCTTAATAGAAAAGACACTTGCAAACGGCCTTGAAGGAAGAGTAAGGAACTTGTTACAAATGCAAACTCCCAGGCCCCACCCCAGCTTTACTGAATTGGAAACTCTGGGAGTGGCCCCAGGAATCTTGCTTTAACAGGCCATCCTGGTGGTTCTGATGTACACTGACATGTGAGAGCCACTGGACTATGTCCTGCTTCTTCTCCAGCTGCTTGCTTTCACATGTCACTCAAGTGGATTCTTACAACTGCACTGTGCAGTAGATAGGCAAGATAGAACATTTATCCTTCTTACATGGGTGGAAGGAGCAATTCCAAGATATCACGGGACTCACCCAAGACCACACTGCTGATGTGCAGCTGAGCCTGGACTATAGCCAGGTCTCCAGGTGCCAGAGCTGTGTTATTTCCATCAGCCCTAGGGTAAGAGAGCACAGGGGTAGCATGACTCCCTCCAGCCCCCAGCCGCCCAATTTCCTCTCTCACCTTCCCAAGGGGTTGGCCAGCCTCCTGACAACAGGCTGTGAAGAAAAAGCCTGTGGGGATGATGACAGCTGCCTGACAGAAGGAAGGTAATAGGGTAACACCATACTCATACCTGTAAGGATGGAAAGTTAACTGCACCACAGCCAGCACCACTCCGCCAGTCCAGGGATCCAAAAGCCTCAGCTCATCAGATGCCACAGCCCAGAGCTGGCTAATGGCAAGAATGTGGAAAGTCAGCCTCCAGTGAAGCCGAGGAGCAGAGCCACAATCCAACTCCTTGTGCCAAGCCCTCTCTGGCAGGAACAACCAGGGATTAAAGAACTATCTCCAATCCAAGGCCAGGCGGGCAGGTCAGCCTGGGGTAGTGGAAAGGGCATAGGCTTTCGAGTCCAACATACCTGGGTTTGAAATCAATCGTGCTGTTAAGAGCTTTGCAAACCATGTTCCTTACCTCCTCTGAGACTATTTCTTCCTATGTAAAACAGGGATGCTAATACCCATAGTTTGTGAGGATGAAGTGAAATAACATATGCAAAGGTCCTGGCCAGAGGCCTTGGCCGTTTCCTTCCTTCGTTCTTCCCTCTGGGAGCCCTCTTTCCCCATCTCCATGGATCTTAGGAAGGAGAGGCCAAAGTTGCTAATGAAACAGGCTAAAGAGAAATAACTGCTCAGAGCAGAAGACAATTTCTAAAAGGACCTTCTGGCATGTTGAAACTCTATTTGTGGGCTGTTAGCTCTGTTAGGAGTGTGTCTACTGGCTTCATCCAGAAATCAGTTCTCACCATGCACAATCACGAGCTGCTCTGTAACTTATGGAAATTGGACATGAAGAAATTCATCAGGCATTCTCCAGAATTCTCCATTCTCTGATATAAATCAATCAGTATTTCTCATTGATAATCAGTAATTCTCTGGCAAACTATACCCACAGACATATCCAGCCCAGTGACTATTTTTTCAGTAAAGTTTTATTGGAACACAGCCATGATTATTCTTCTACATACTATCTAGGCTGCTTTCACACTAAACAGGCAAATTGGACTTCAAGACCTAGAATATTTATTATCTGGCTCTTTACAAAAGGTTTACTGACCCCTGCTCCAAAAGAAAGCATAGCTGGATCTAATTGTTGTAGTTCCAACTCTCTAAAAAGCAAACGCTGAGAAAGGGTTTAGGGCTCAGGATATTAAATATGGAAGTTGTCTGGGATCCACACCTCAGAGTTGAGCTGAATTGGCCCAAATAGCTGGGCTTTTATACTCTGCCTTGATGAGTCATTTAAAGTGGGCCACCCCCAGAATGGTGTCAGCTCAAGCAAGGTAGCTCCCTAAGGGGCTGACTGCTGGAGGCTGTCTACTGACCAGACTCTCAGCACTCTGGTAAGCAAATCCTCCCTCCAAGGCAGAAGCTCCCACCCTCCCAAGCTTCTGTCAGTTTCCCTCACCACCTTCCTGAAGTGCACTCTCCTCTACACCACAGAGTCAGTTGTTGTCTGAGCCACCTGTGGATGTGGTGGGTGTCATCAGTGGGACACAAAGGTCAAGGTAGACACAGGGTTTTCAGAATAATGACTAAGATATCACCTTCAATGTATTCCCAATAATATTCTTGAAAATTTTATATCTATAAACTTTATTGGAAATCATAGAGAAATAGACTATGAATACATAAATGCCATTCTAAGAAAAGTGGACTTTCTATTTCTGTCAGAATTACACCAAAATTTTTTTTCTTCATTTATTGTGTTTTTTAGATTCCACATATAAATGAAAGATAAACCATTTATCTTTCTTTGTCTTATGTATTATATCTTATGTATTCCACTCAGCATAATATCATTTAGGTCCATCCATATTGTCACAAATTGTAAGATTTCATTATTTTTTTTTTGGCCAAGTAATATTCCCTTGTATATATGTACCACATCTTCTTTATTCAACCATCTATCAATGGACACTTAGGTTGCTTTCAAGTCTTGGCTACTGCAAATAATGCTGCAATGACACAGGGGTGCATAAGTCTTTTCAAGTTAGCATTTTGGATTTCTTCAGATAAATACCCAGAAGTGGGATGGCTGGGTCATATAGTAGTTCTATTTTTAATATTTTGAGGAGCTTCCATACTGTTTTCCATAGTGGCTGCACAAATTGCAATTCCACCAACAGTGCACAAGGATTCCTTTTTTTCCACATCCTCACCATACTTCTTTGTTGATCTATTAATAACACCATTCTGATAGGTGTCAGGTGATATGTCATAGTGGTTTTAATTTGCATTTCTCTGATGATTAGTGATGTTGAACATCTTTTCATGTCTGTTAGCCATCTATATGTCCTCTTTGGAGAAATGTCTATTTATGTCCACTGCCCATTTTTAAATTAGATTGGGTTTTTAATTTAAGTTTTAGCAGTTAGTTATTTATATATTTTGGGTATTTACCCTGTACTATATGTATCATAGATGAATATCGTCTCCCATTCAGTAGATTGGTTTTTTTTGTTTTGTTGATGGTTTCCTTTGCTGTGCAAAAACTTTTTAGTTTAATGTAGTTCCATTTATTTATTTTTTCTTTTTGTCCCTTGCCCAAAGAGACATATTCAAAAAATATTGCTCAGAGCAAAGTCAAAGATTGTACTGGCTATCTTTTCTTCTAAGAGTTTCATTGTTTCAGGTCTTATATTTAAGTCTTTAATACATTTTTAATTTATTCTTGTATACAATGTAAGAAAGTGGTCCAGTTTCATTGTTTGCATGTATCTGTCCAGTTTTCCCAACAGCATTCATTGAAGAGACTGTCTTTACGCAAGTGTATATTCGTGCCTCCTTTGTAATAGGTTAAGTAACCATATAGGTATAGATGTGGGTTTACTTCTGGGCTCTCTATTCTGTTCTATTGATCTATGTGTCTGTTTTTATGCCAATATCATGCTATTTTGATTACTATAGCCTTGTAGTATAGTTTCATATTAGGTAACATGTTACCTACAACTTTGTTCTTTCTCAAGATTGCTATGGCTATTCGGGGTCTTTAGTGGTTCCATATACATTTTAGGATTATTTGTTCTAGTTCTGTGAAAAATGCCATTGGTATTTTGTTAGGGATTGCTTTGAGTCTATAGATTGCTTTGGGTAGTATGGACATTTTAACTATATTTATTCTTCCTATACATGAGCATGATTTATGCTTCCATTTATTTGTATCTTCTTTAATTTCTTTCTTCCATGTCTGATAATTTTCTGAGTACAGGTCTTTTACCTACTTGGTCAAATATATTCCTAGGTATTTTTTTCTTTTCTGATGCAACTGTAAGTGGGATTGTTTTCTTAATTTCTCTTGCTGTATAAAAGTGCAACTGATTTCTGGATATTAATTTTATATCCTGCTACTTTACTGAATTCATTTATCAGTTCTAATAGTTTTATAGTGAAATCTTTGGGGTTCTCTGTGTATAGTATAGTGTCATCAGCAAATAATGACAGTTTCACTTCTTCCTTTCCATTTTGGAGGCCCTTTATTCCTTTTTCTTGTCTGATTGCTGTGGCTAGGACTTCCAATACTATGTTGAATAAAAGCAGTGAAAATGTATTTTCCTGATCGTAAGGAGAACACTTTTAGCTTTTCCCCATTAGTATGAAGTTAGCTGTGGGCTTCTCATACATGGCCTTTTTTATTATGTTGAGGTATGTTCCCTCTATTCCCACTTTGCTGAGAGATTTTATTATAAATGGATACTGGATTTTGTCAAATGCTTTTTCTGCATCTATTGATATAATCATATTATTTTTATTCTTCATTTTGTTTATGTGGCGTATCACATTAATTGATTTGTGGATATTGAACCAACCTTGCATCCCAGGAATAAGTCCCACTTGATCATGGTGTATGATCCTTTTAATGTATTGCTGAATTCAGTTTGCTAATATTCTATTGAAGACTTTTGCATCTATGTTCATCAGGGTTATTGAGATGACATATATATATATATATATATATATATATATACACACACAGATAGATAGATAGATAGATAGATAGATAGATAGATAGATAGATAGATGTCTTGGCCTGGTTTTGGAATCAGGGTAATGCTGGCTTCATAAAATGAGCTTGGGAATCTTCCCTCCACTTTTTTTGGAATCTTTTGACTAGGATAGGTGTTAATTCTTCTTTGAATGTTTAGTAAAATTCACCTGTGAAGCTATCTAGTCCAGGACATTTGTTGGACTTTTTTCATCATTGATTAGATTTCATTAGTAGTTATCAGTCTATTCAAATTTTCTTTCTTCTTGATTCAGGCTTGGAAGATTGCGTGTTTCTAGAAATGTATCCATTTCTTCCAGACTGTCCAATTTGTTCGCTTACGATTGTTCATGGTATTGTCTTATAATCCTCTATATTTCTGTGGTGTCAGTTGTCACTTCTCCTCTTACATTTCTGATTTTATTTATTTGGGTCCTTACATTTTTTTTCTAGATGAGCCTAGTTAAAGGTTTATCAATTTTGTTTATCTTTTCAAAGAACCAACTCTTGGTTTCATTGACTTTTTGCATTTTTTTAGATTCTATTTTATTTATTTCTGCTTTGATCTTTATTATTTCCTTCCTTTAACTCACTTTGGGCTTTGTTTCTTTTTCTTTTTCTACTTCCTTTAGGTATAAGCTTAGATTGTTTATTTGGGATTTTTCTTCTTTCTTGAGGAGGCTTGTATTGCTATGAATTTTCTTGTAAGAACTGCTTTGGCTGTGTTCCATAGATTTTGGGTCATTTTGTTTTCATTTTCAGTTGTCTCAAGGTGTCTTTTGATTTCTTCCTTGATCTCATTGTTAACCCATTCATTGCTCAATAGCATGTTATTTAACCTCCATATATTTGTGTGTTTTTCAGTTTTCTTCTTGTAATTGATTTCTAGTTTCATACCATTGTGATCAGAGAAGATGCTTGATATGATTTCAATCTTCTTAAATTTGTTGAGACTTTTTTTGTGGACTAACATATGGTCTAGCCTGGAAAATGTTCCATATGCACTTGAATGAATGTATACTCTGCTGCTTTGGGGTGAAATGTTCTAAAAATGTCAATTAAATCCATCTGGTCTAATATGTCACTTAAGGCTACTGTCTTCTTGTTTATTTTCTGTCTGAATGACCTATCCATTGATTTCAATGGGGTGTTAAAGTCCACTACTTTTACTGTATTACTATCAATCACTCCATTTGTGTCCATCAGTATCAGCTTTATATATTTAGGTGCTCCTATATTGGGTGCATAAATGTTTACAAAAGTTATATCTTCATGTTGTATTGATCCTTTTATCATTATGAAATGCCTTCTTTACCTCTTGGTATAGCCTCAAACTCTTTGTTTTAAGTCAATTTTGTCTAATATAAGTATTGTTATGCCAGCTTTTTTTTTTCATTTCCATTTGTATGAAATATCTTTTTCCATTCCTTTGCTGTCAGTCTATGTGTGTCTTCCATCTTAAGTGGGTCTCTTGTAGGTAACATATATATGGGTCTTGTTTTCTTATCCATTCAGCCACATGTCTTGATTTGAGCACTGAATCAATTTACATTTAAAATAATTATTGATAAGTATATAGTTATTGCCATTTTATTATTCATTTAAAATTTTTTTCTTGTTCTTAAAGAAATACCTTTAACATTTCTTATAATACAGGTTTAGTGGTGACAGACTCCTTTAGTTTTTGCTTGTCTGGAAGCTCTTTATCTCTTCTTCAATTCTAGATGATAGCCTTGCTTGGGAGGGTAATCTTGGTTGTAGGTCCTTGCTTTTCATTTGAATATTTTGTGCCAATCTCCTCTATCCTGCAAAGTTTCTGTTAAGAAATCACTTTGACAGTCTTATGGGAGCTCCCTTGTAGATAACTGTTTTTCTCTCACTGCTTTTAAGATTCTCTCTTTGTCTTTAACCTCCAGCATTTTAATAATGAGGTGTCTTTGTGTGGGCCTCTTTGGGTTCACCTTGTTTGGTACTTTCTGCACTTCCTGGGCTTCTTTGTCTATTTCTTTTGCCAGGTTAAAGAAGTTATCGGTCATTATTTCTTCAAATAGGTTTTCAATTCTTTGCTCTTTCTCTTCTTTTTCTGGTACCCCTATATAGCAAACGTTATGCTTGGTGTTTTCCCAAAGGTTCTGTAACTATCTTCATTTAAAATTTTTTTTTCTTTGCTCTTGATTGTTTTCTTCTACCTTGTCTTCCAAATTGCTGATTTTTTCTTTTGCTTTATCTAACATGCTTTTGGTTCTATCTAATGTATTATTCACTTCATTTACTGTATTCTTCATTTCTGACTTTTTTTTTGGTATGGTTTCTATTTCTTTCATTGAGTTCTCATTGAGTTCATCTATTTTTCCGCTAAGTTCATTGAACATACTTATAACCAATGTTTTGAACTTTGCAACTCATAGATTGCTTGATTCTATTTTGTTTAGCTCTTTTTCTGGGGTTTTGTCTTCTTTCATTTGAGGCATGTTTCTTTCTCTCCTCCTTTTGGCTGCCTCCTCTGTTTGTTTCTATGTGTTAGGTACTAATACATAGTACTACTACATCTCCCAGTCTTAGCAGAGTGACCTTATGAAGTAGGTATCATTTGGGGCCCAATGGTGCAGCCTCCCTGGTCACCTGACCCAGATACTCCAGGGATGTCCCTTATTTGGGTTTCCAATGCCCTCCTCTTGTAGTGGAGCCTTGACTGCTGTTGACATGTCTGTGGGTGAGATTGACCCTCAGGCTGACTCGCTGTGAATACTGATCATGACTACAGCAAATGAGCTATTGTGCGAGTGCTGACCCCAAGGAGCAGAATTCACTTTAGTGGGGCTCCGATACCTGCCTAGTCCACCTCTTGGATGTGTCATTTGTGGAGCTAATTAGGTCATGCTCTGGTGTGGTCTGAAGTTGACCACTGGGTGTGTGGTTTCTGGGACCTTTTGGGAGAGGATCCAGTGCAGGCCAAGGTCAGCCACTGCCTATGCCTGACCTGGGGCCACCTGGTAGGAGTTACAAAGTGACCTGCAGTTGGCAGCTGCCAATGCTGAGCTTGGAGGATCCTGGGAGAAGCTATGCTGTGAACCAAGGATAGCTGCCACTAGTGCCAGGATTGAGGCTACTTAGCAAGAAGTACAGGGCACATGGAGGCCAGTCGCTGCTTTTGGGAGTGGGAAGGGGAGATGGACATTTGAGATATTTTAGGAAATTCCACAGTGATCAAGGCTGGTAGCTTGTGTGTAACAGCTGCTAAAAGAAATTAGGGCTGGTGCACTAGTTGGGTGGGGCCCGGTCTAAGGAAATCACCAGGATGGGGCAGGCAGTGTTAGCCTGGTTTATGGAGACTCAGATTTGACACCTGCCTGCACCTGCACACTGAGTAGGGGGAAGACGCAACAAAAAAACAATGGTGTCTGCCAGCACTTCAATCTGGAAAAAAGCTGCTTCTCCAGCCCTCACACTGAAGCCAGACAATTCAGTTCCTCTCTGTATATATGCTTATATATGCTGTATATATATGCTGTATATATGCTGTATATATGTATATGTGCTTTTTGAGCTGCTAACCCTTTGTTGGAGAGGTGTTAAAAATAAAGAAGTGTTATGGGGAATGTTTGTCAGTAAAAGAGTCTGTGCTCAGGCCCTTTAAGAGGACTCCTGGTGTACAGCAGCCCTCTGCTTCACCCAAATGGTATACTCACTGATTTTCACAGCCAGATGTTGTGGGGACTACTCTTCTTGGCAGTTTTAATTCTTCTTTGTGAATAGTCTTATCAACTATATTGCAAACGTTTTGTCATATGCAAAACAGGTATTTAAAAATATTTTTATTTTCTCTGTCCGGAAGGATATTGGTATTAAGGGAGAATATAGCTACCATGTCTTCCAGTGCTTTGGCAAAACCCCAGATGTGTGGCCTTCTGGCCAAGCATCTGCGATTTCATATTGTTAGAACAGTCATTGTTTCCCTGGGGGTTGCAGCTTTCTATAAGTTTGCTGTGGCTGAACCAAGGAAGAAGGCATATGCAGATTTCTACAGAACTTACGATTCCATGAAAGATTTTGAGGAGATGAGGAAGGCTGGTATTTTTCAGAGTGCAAAGTGATTTTGGAGTGTAAAGAATTTGAGTTGACTTCCATGGAAGTTTGTCACTGAGCTGTGTTCTTGAATTATGAAACATGGATATTTGGGCTAATGGATAGTTTCTCTTGGTAAACAAATAAATGTTTAAAAAAATATTTTATTTGCTCTTTATTTACCTATGCACACTATAGACCCACACACACAAATACACATACACCAGCCCCATACACTATTTTCTTCCTGAGACAAATATCCCAGAGAATAGATAGGCATTAATATTCTTGGTAAATGTTAGGAACATTCAAAGTCCCACCTCCTCCCAGTCCTGTCCCCACTGATATCACATGAGGTCTCACTAACACCTGGGAGCCCACTGAACAGTCTAGAATGCTAAGATTTTGTTCCACCATATATATATAATTTATTTGATATATATCATTTATATATATAATTAATTTATAATATATATAATTTATATATAATATATGTAATAAATTATATATATATATATATATATATATATATATAATTAATTTCTTGGGCTGCATGAGCCAAGGGAAAAAGAGCATCATAGTAACGGGATAACCAGCTCTACTCAGGCTCTGTCCACTTTTATTCAATCTGTCAAAATCTCCAGTTTTCATTGGAAGTCCTCCACAACTGGTTATAGGAGTTCATAGGCAGTGGTCACACATTCCCATATTTCCCAACCCTCTTAGCTAATATGGTCCCCCGCCATTTTCTTTGTTTTCTGCTTTAAGTTTGTAAAGTTCTATGTAGGTAGCTTCGCTTTTGCTTGTGGTGAAGTCCTGGGCTAATGCCACCAATAGGGGATGGATGTCAGTAATACTGCAGTCTGACCTGAGGAAAATTCCTCTCCCCACCGTTTACCAAAGCAGGACTATTTGCTCCTAATCAGTCTCTTACAACTTTTATACAATATTGTGTGTGTGTGTCTGTGTGTGTGTGTGTGTGTGTGTGTGTGTGTGTGTAGATGATAGATGATAGATAGATAGATAGATAGATAGATAGAGGTATACATACTATAATATATATAAGATGTACATAATAGTATGTATACTTTTATTTAAAGTTTACTAACCCCATTTTACAGGTAAGTAAACTAGATCTCAGAGTGATTCAGAGAGGAATTTCCACCAATGGGAAGATCTGGAAAGTTTTAATAAAAGAAGTATCATCTCAGCTGTTTCTTAAATGATTGTAGAATTTTAATTCATATTTATAACTACAAAAGTGATACATGTTTATTGTGAAATTTTTTTTTAAGTATAGAAAAGCACAAAGATGCAAGCTTAAAAAAAAAAGTCTATAAATCCCACCTCAATATGAAAACATCATTAACATTTTGGTGCATATCCTTATAGAATTTTTCCTACTAATCACCACATCCAAAAAAAAAAAAAAAACAATTGGAATCATACAATTTAATCACATTCATTTTTATAAATATTATTTCATTTAATCCTCAGAATAACCCTGCAAAGTAAGAAGTGTTATCAATCGCATTTTCTAAATGACTTGATAAACAGGAAGGTTAGCTTATCCAAGTCATATGACAGAGCCAAATGCACACCCAGAACGTCTTTCTCAATAGCCCATGCTCACCGCCTCTCAGCTGACCCCAGATGACGAACTGGGCCATGGACGTGGCAGGGCATGAAAACAAAGGAATCACTAACAGGATTGTTTTCAACGTTGGATTTGGTGACTGCTTTTATCTGGGGCATAAAGGAAAGAAAAAAATTTTAAATGACTCTAGCTTTTTCAGCCTGGGTAGCTGGGAAAAAGATGATCCCACCAATGGTATTGACTCATAATATGTTCAATAATACATGTAATTTCTACTAGGCAAAAAGGATTTTCTCTATTTAGACTCAGCTCTAACTCAGAAAGTACTGTACACACTGTGTGATCCAGTGAGGTTTTATCAAATCTATAATCAAGTCATTCTGCACTAAGAATACCTGGCCCCAGCTGAAAATCTGTGGGAGCCAGCATGGGGGTTGGAGCACCTCATTTCTACAAGCCCAGGCCTACCCACTCTGTGCTTTTTCATGGTGGCTCCTCTGCAACTAGCATGGCACATGGAACAAGCACCAGGTTGAAGTACAGTCAAGCAGAATGGTCCCCTCCCCTCTCTACACCAAGTGGACTTCATTTCTGCCCTAGAAGGGATGGGAAAAACCAGTTTTTGCCAAAAGAAAAGAAGAACTCAAATCATAAAATGTACTTCTTCCCTGGGCTGCATGTTCCTGGCTTGACTTGTATCACTTACGTAATAGTGATATTATTTGTTAGAACAGTACAGACAGTTTCAGGAAAGGCCGGAAATGCCAGCCTGGGATTCAGACCCCCAGGGTTCTCACACCAGAAGAAGGAGAAGGCATGGTGGGTGTGTGGGAGTCAGGAATGTCTCTTCTTATTCCAGCCTCCAGCCCCAAGCCACACTCTGCCCACAGAAAAGGAAATGCAACCCTGCAGACACTAATGGAAGAGGGGCTGTGAGACAAAGGAGGAGGAGTGCCCACACTGTTCCTGGGATCTTGGAATCCTTGAACCCTTTGAATATATATCTGATAAGTTTATTTTTGACGGTGAGAATAGTGATTCACTGGACACAGAGTTCCACTTCGACTATTGGCTCAATACACAGCACCCGACTCCACCATCCACATCCAAAAGCCCAAGAAAATTTGTTTACTTTTTCTCAGGTTTTCTAAACCTTGTCGCTTTCAAGAAATTCACCTTTAGGGAGCTAATTTACATAATTGTTACTTGGTTCATTTTGTTTTATTTTGTTGTTTTTTAACAAAGCAGCTCTCCATTTCTGGATGACTTTCAATGACCTGCATCCGTAAAAAACATTAGTTTTGCCCTCTTTGACTCTGCAAACTTGGCAACAAAATCAAATTCTCTGCAGGTCTCTCTAGTATAAAACTTCTTGTAATTCTTTTCCCTAACACATACCACAAATCATTCACACAGATGCTTCAGAGAGACAGCCAGGCCCTTACAAATATCTTACAGAGATCCTTCTCCAGGCCTCTGTTTTCTTCTAACTTCCTTCAGTTTGTTGACCCCAAGAAAGAAAGTACCTGCCAAGAAGGACTCCTTGCAATTAATCAGGCACAAATTCATAACCAGAGTCTAGCACCCAATGCTTTCAGAGGCCTCTCATGCATACTGCATATCAGAAAAAAGCTGCAGGCTGACCTGTCAGTCTGTGCACTGTGCTCTTGCTGGCTGAATTTACCCTCATAAGAGAGCTCCTAGGATTGAAATTTGACCAATAGGACTGAGACTTTTCCTGTCCAATCATAGCTGCACAGCTATATCCTCATTAGCATATTTACCAACTAATCAGAACAGCTCCATTCCAACCAATCAAGATGACAGTATTTGAGCCAATCAAACTGTGAGGATTAGTAGTCCACATCTGCAAGGAAGTAGACCAATCAGGGACCAGGGGCAGGAACTTCTCTCTATATAAGTCAGTCTCCCCCTTTGTCTCAGTGGACCACAGTTTCAGTTTTTATCAGACTGCATTTCCCTCACCTAGAGCTGTAATGCTAGAGTTCATATTGTTAGAACAGTCATTGTTTCCCTGGG